>NC_141371.1:0-33195 GCF_963921425.1 Dryas octopetala | reverse complement strand
ACCCTAAACCCTAAACCCTAAACCCTAAACCCTATACCCTAAACCCTAAACCCTAAACCCTAAACCCTAAACCCTAAACCCTAAACCCTAAACCCTAAACCCTAAACCCTAAACCCTAAACCCTAAACCCTAAACCCTAAACCCTAAACCCTAAACCCTAAACCCTAAACCCTAAACCCTAAACCCTAAACCCTAAACCCTAAACCCTAAACCCTAAACCCTAAACCCTAAACCCTAAACCCTAAACCCTAAACCCTAAACCCTAAACCCTAAACCCTAAACCCTAAACCCTAAACCCTAAACCCTAAACCCTAAACCCTAAACCCTAAACCCTAAACCCTAAACCCTAAACCCTAAACCCTAAACCCTAAACCCTAAACCCTAAACCCTAAACCCTAAACCCTAAACCCTAAACCCTAAACCCTAAACCCTAAACCCTAAACCCTAAACCCTAAACCCTAAACCCTAAACCCTAAACCCTAAACCCTAAACCCTAAACCCTAAACCCTAAACCCTAAACCCTAAACCCTAAACCCTAAACCCTAAACCCTAAACCCTAAACCCTAAACCCTAAACCCTAAACCCTAAACCCTAAACCCTAAACCCTAAACCCTAAACCCTAAACCCTAAACCCTAAACCCTAAACCCTAAACCCTAAACCCTAAACCCTAAACCCTAAACCCTAAACCCTAAACCCTAAACCCTAAACCCTAAACCCTAAACCCTAAACCCTAAACCCTAAACCCTAAACCCTAAACCCTAAACCCTAAACCCTAAACCCTAAACCCTAAACCCTAAACCCTATACCCTAAACCCTATACCCTAAACCCTAAACCCTAAACCCTAAACCCTAAACCCTAAACCCTAAACCCTAAACCCTAAACCCTAAACCCTAAACCCTAAACCCTAAACCCTAAACCCTAAACCCTAAACCCTAAACCCTAAACCCTAAACCCTAAACCCTAAACCCTAAACCCTAAACCCTAAACCCTAAACCCTAAACCCTAAACCCTAAACCCTAAACCCTAAACCCTAAACCCTAAACCCTAAACCCCTAAACCCTAAACCCTAAACCCTAAACCCTATACCCTAAACCCTAAACCCTAAACCCTAAACCCTAAACCCTAAACCCTAAACCCTAAACCCTAAACCCTAAACCCTAAACCCTAAACCCTAAACCCTAAACCCTAAACCCTAAACCCTAAAACCCTAAACCCTAAACCCTAAACCCAAACCCTAAACCCTAAACCCTAAACCCTAAACCCTAAACCCTAAACCCTATATAATCATGAACAGTAAAGTCAAAGTCAACCAATGAATAGTAAAGTCAAAGTCAACCAATGAATAGTAAAGTCAAAGTCAACCAATGAACAGTAAAAGTCAACCAATGAATAGTAAAGTCAAAGTCAACCAATGAACAGTAAAAGTCAACGCCGGAACAGAAAAGTCAACAATCCTGGTGAACAGTGAAAGTCAACCGTGAACAGTACACGTCAATAGTCAAACAATAATAAAATATTTAAATAAATAAATGTATAAAAAACACAAAAATGGGCCAAACATAAAATTGGGCCTGCCAAAGGGGAACTGGAACGGGCCAAAATGAAAATTTGGCTGGGTTTTCAGAATTGGACTTGTACAAAAGGGGATATGTTGTCTTTAAGGCCCACTACATCACCCAATATGGCTGTGTTCTTGGGCTCTTCTCACTGTACCTGCAAGCTATATATATGTTGGTGTTGTCATTTCTACTTTTTTTTTTTTTCAACATAATTTCTCACACTTTTTTCTATAAACTTCTTTTCTATGTTTTACTCTTTTTTAACTATACATATTCTTTTTGCTTTTTTTTATATCTACACTTTCCTTTTCAAAAAATATTTTATTTTTCTATTTTATACACTAAATATTTTTATTTACTTTATTTATTTCAAACAATATTCTATTTTACTCTTTTTTTTTTCCCAACAATATATGTTTTCTCTATTTTACTATTTATTTTTCTCGAAATATTTTATTTAACTCTTTTTTAACTATAAGTTTATAACTATTTTTCTAATTTTTTTTTTAAATATATTTTACTCTTTCTTTTTCTCACAATATATTATTTGCATTTACCACCCAAAAATTTTTTTACAATTTCACACCTCACATCCACTTTCTTCTTAAATTATATACTTCTTCTCCTAAATTTCTATTTTCTCCTTCTAATTTTTTTTATCAAATAAATAATCATTTTCTTACTACCTAAACTCTTTTTTCAAAAACTATAAAACAAATACTCCCAAACCCTCATCTTTCTCTCTCTTAATATTCTTACTATCTTTCTCTCTTTCTCCCATTATCCCATCTATCTAAACATATTTTAACAAAAAAATTATCTAACCTAACCTTTTTACCATATTCACATTCACCACCTCAAACAAATCATCTTCGCCCCTACTCTTCCAATTCATCCTATAAACGCACCAAAATCTTTTTTTCATATCATTATGCTTCCCATTCATATAATCATACAATCAAACATGAATGACCATAGACCATTTATACATTATTCTCTTCATTCTAACTCCATCAATCTACCCTTCTTTTTTTTTTTCTCAACCATCTCACTACTCAATCATGCCTAACTTTCTCACCAAACAAACACCTCATACATGTCACACAAAACAAAAAAAATAAAACAAACATCAAACCTCAAAATCCCACAACCCACCCACAATCGCACCTCTACCACAACATTCGCCTTCTTACAACAACATCATTCTTCTTTGCTTTGCTACATCCACACACCGTTCTAATATTTCTTTAAACTTTCATTTTCGCTTCTTTTCACTATTTTTTTTTTAACCCAACCCTAATACTAACCTTAAACACAATCATCATCCAAACGCTATTCCTAACCCGCATCCACACCCTAATTCTAACCCTAATCATAATACTCATTAAAACCTTAATAAAAACCCTAATCCATACTCTAAATCTAATCCTAATCAAAACCATAATGCAATCTCTAATCTTAACCCTAATTCAAACCTTAATCTACCTTCAATTATGCTTTCAACCATCGTTACGTTTCTGCTAATGATTACTTTTACAATCACGGTTTCAAACAAGGTTATCATTACATTTTCATTACGGTTACAATTACGGTTTCCATCGACCTTACGTTTACATTTGTGATTAGGGTATCAATCTTGCTTGCGTTTACAGTTACAATTACGGTTTCAATCATGGTTTCAATTGGGGTTTCAATTGGGGTTTCAATCAGAGTTTCGATTGGGGTTTCAATCAGGGTTTCAATTGGGGTTTCAATCAGGGTTTCGATTCCGGTTTCAATCAGGGTTTCAATTAGGGTTTCAATTGGGGTTTCAATCAGAGTTTCAATTGGGGTTTTAATTAGGGTTTCAATCAAGGTTTCAATTGGGGTTTCAATCGTGGTTTCAATCAGGGTTTCAATTAGGGTTTCGATTGGGGTTTCAATCAAGGTTTCGATTGGGGTTTCAATCAGGGTTTCGATTGGGGTTTCAATCAGGGTTTCAATTGGGGTTTCAATCAGGGTTTCGATTGGGGTTTCAATTAGGGTTTCGATTTAGGGTTTCAATCAGGGTTTCGATTGGGGTTTCAATTGGGGTTTTAATTAGGGTTTCAATCAAGGTTTCAATTGGGGTTTTAATTAGGGTTTCAATTGGGGTTTCAATTAGGGTTTCAATTGGGGTTTCAATCAGGGTTTCAATCAGGGTTTCAATCAGAGTTTCAATTGGGGTTTCAATCAGGGTTTCCATTGGGGTTTCAATTGGGGTTTCAATCAGAGTTTCAATTGGGGTTTCAATCAGGGTTTCGATTAGGGTTTCAATCAGGGTTTCAATTGGGGTTTCGATTGGGGTTTCAATCAGGGTTTCAATTGGGGTTTCAATCAGGGTTTCGATTGTGGTTTCAATTGGGGTTTCAATCAAGGTTTCAATTGGGGTTTCAATCAGGGTTTCGATTAGGGTTTCAATCAGGGTTTCAATTGGGGTTTCAATCAGGGTTTCAATTGGGGTTTCAATCGTGGTTTCAATCAGGGTTTCAATTGGGGTTTCAATTAGGGTTTCGATTGGGGTTTCAATCAAGGTTTTGATTGGGGTTTCGATTGGGGTTTCGATTGGGGTTTCAATTAGGGTTTCAATTGGGGTTTCAATCAGGGTTTCGATTGGGGTTTCAATCAGGGTTTCGATTTAGGGTTTCAATCAGGGTTTCGATTGGGGTTTCAATTGGGGTTTTAATTAGGGTTTCAATCAGGGTTTCAATTGGGGTTTTAATTAGGGTTTCAATCAGGGTTTCAATTGGGGTTTCAATTAGGGTTTCGATTGGGGTTTCAATCAAGGTTTCGATTGGGGTTTCAATCAGGGTTTCGATTGGGGTTTCAATCAGGGTTTCATTTACGGTTTACGGTTTTAATTAGGGTTTCAATTGGGGTTTCAATTGGGGTTTTATTTAGGGTTTCAATGGGGGTTTTAATTAGAGTTTCAATTAGGGTTTCAAATGAGGTTTCAATTGGGGTTTTAATTAGGGTTTCAATTGGGGTTTTAATTAGGGTTTCAATTGGAGTTTCAATTAGGGTTTCAATTGGGGTTTCAATTAGGATTTCAATTGAGGTTTCAATTGGGGTTTCAATTAGGGTTTCAATCAGGGTTTCAATTTGGGTTTCAATTGGGGTTTCAATCAGGGTTTTACTCAGGGTTTAGGGTTTAGGGTTTACGGTTTACGGTTTCAATCAGGTTTCAAAGAGGGTTTCATTCAGGGTTTCAGTTAGCCTTTCAATCAGAGTTTCGGTTAGGGTTTCACACAGGGTTTCAAATTGGCTTACAATTAGGGTTTCAATTATATTTCACATTACGGTTTCAATCTGGGTTACATTTACAATTACAATTACAATTACAATTACGCTTTTGAAACCCTAATTGTAACCCCCTAATTGAATCTCTTATCGTAACCTTAATCGAAACCCTAATAGGAAGCCTAATCAACCCCCTAATTGTAACCCTGCTCGAAATAATAATTACAACCCTAAACGCAACACTGATCCATACCCTAATCATAACCCTTATCGAAACCCTAATTACAACCCTAAACATAACACTAATCGGAACCCTAATCGTAACCCCAATTAAAACGCTAATCGTAACCTTCATCAAAACCTACAACTTAACCCTGAATGCAACCCTGATCGAAACACTAATCATAATCTCAACGTAAATCTGATTCAAACCCTAAATATAACCCTAATGGAAACCCTAATGCAACTTTTCTGCAGGGACACTTTGCTTTGCCTTGGGAAAACCAGCAAAGAAGTGGACCTATTGGGGCAGCAGTTACTACATTTGCCGGCAGAATTAAAGCCGTCTCCCGCGCGCTTTTCTTCTTTCAAGCACCTCGTTTGGTACATCGGACTGGTCCATATCGTGTTATATAATTTATTTTCAATTTGAATGTTTTGGATCAAGCACTTTGCTGCTCCTTATGTTGTTCCGTACACCCAATTCTTTCCTTTATTAAATCTTTATTTTACTTAATTTAAATATTCATCTTATGCAACTGTGTATGTTCGTGCCATCTGCCAACCCTCAAATGTATTGTTTCTACAAAGGAGTCTCCCATATTTATGAGTTATGAGTGCTACTTATCATATTAAAAGATAAATTTGTATTTTTGTTCATGTGTAATTGTATGATAATTATAAAAAGTGAAAAAGTGTTTATTTTATATCCTCTATTCCTCAACCTCATTATCAAATAATCGGGTTAACACTTCTACTACAATAAAACATGAATAACCACGGGGTATTTATACCTTCTTATCTTCATTGTAAGTCCATCAATGTACCTTTTTTTTTTTACGTCAAGTATCATACTGCTAAATGATGCCTAACTTTGTCACTAAAGAGAGAGAACAAGACGTCGCAAAAAAGAAAACAAGATCACCAATCGGCTCCGACACAACATTACGCTTGTTAGAGGAAGATCATTCATGTTTGCTTTGCTGCATCCACCAAGGGTTCTAATATTTGTTTAAAGTCTAATTTTGGGTTCTTTTAACAATTTTTTATTTTTCAGTCCAAACACTAATAAGAAGCCTTCTCGTAACCCTAAACATTATCATAATCCAAAAGCTAATCGTAACTGTAATTGTAACCCTAATCATATAGATTAAAACCCTAATACAAAGCCTAATCCACACTCTAAATGTAATCATTATCGAAACCATAATGGGAACGCTAATCTCAACCCTCATTCAAACCTTAATCATGGTTTCCATCAAGGTTATGTTTCGGGTTATGGTTAGGGTTTCAAACAAGGTTGCGATTAGAGTTTCATGAAGGGTTACAATTAGGGTTTCGATCTAGGTTACATTTTCATTTGTGATTAGGGTTTCGATCTTGCTTACGTTTACAGTTACAATTAAGGTTTCAGTTAGGGTTTCGATCAGGGTTTTAGTTAGGGTGTCAGGGGTTTAGGGTTTAGCGCAGCGATTAGGGTTTCATTTATATTTAGGATTTAGGGTTTCAAATTAGGTTTCAATTAGGGTTTGATCTTGCTTACGTTTCTTGTTATGATTAGGGTTTCAATCAAAGTTTAAATTACGATTTCCATCAGGGTTTCAATTAGGGTTTCAATCAGGGTTACAATTAGGGTTGAACTTTATGGTTTCCATCCAGGTTGTCATTAGGGTTTCATTCAGGGTTATAATTAGGGTTTTCATCTAGGTTTAGGGTTTCGATCATTGTTTCAGTTAGGGTATGGGTTTAGGGTTTCAATTAGGGTCAAGTTTACTGTTTCAATCAAGGTTTCGAATAGGGTTTCCATCAGGGTTACGATTAGGGTTTCGATAAAGGTCACGATTAGGGTTTCATTTAGGGTTTCTGTAAGGGTTTCGATTAGGGTTTCAATTAATGTTTCGATCAGAGTTTCAAATAAGGTTTTGATTAGGATTTCGATTAGGGTTTCAATTACGGTTTCAATAAGGGTTTCGATTAGGGTTTCAATTAAGGTTTCCATCAAGGTTGCGATTAGGGTTTCGATATGGGTTACGTTTACATTTGTAAATAGGGTTACAATTTCACCATAACCCAATTTAAAACCTTATACGAAATTTTTATCGTAACCCTAATTGTAACCCTAATCGAAATCATAATCGTAACCCTATTCGAAACCTTTATCGTAACCCTAATCCAAACCTTATTCGAAACCTTTATCGTAACCCTGATCGAAACATTATTCGAAACCCTGATGGAAACCATAATTGAAACCTAATCAAAACCGTTATTCAAACCCTAAATTGAAACCCTAACCGTAACCCTTATACAAACTCTGATGGAAACCTTAATTGAAACCCTAATCGAAACCCTTATTGAAACCCTAATTGAAACCCTAATCGAAATCCTAATCAAAACGTTAATTGAAACCCTAATCGAAACATTAATTGAAACCTTAATCGAAACCCTCATTGAAACCCTAATCGTAACCTTTATCGAAACCCTAATCGTAACCTTGATGGAAACCCTATTCGAAACCTTAATTGAAACCCTAATCGAAACCCTTATTGAAACCCTAATCGAAAAACTAACCCAAACCCCAATTGTAACCCTGATCGAAATCGTAATCGTAACCTTTATCAAAACCCTAATCGTAACCGTCATGGAAACCTTAATTGAAACCCCAATCGAAACTCTTATTGAAACCCTAATCGAAACTCTTATTGAAACCCTAATTGAAACCCTAATTGAAATCCTAATAGAAACCCTAATCGAAAACTTAATTGAAATCCTAATCAAAACATTAATTGAAACCCTAATCGAAACCCTAATCGAAACACTAATTGAAACCCTAATCGAAACCCTTATTCAAACCCTAAATGAAACCCTAATCATAACCTTTATCAAAACCCTAATCGTAACCCTTATGGAAACCCTATTCGAAACCTTAATTGAAACCCTAAGTGAAACCCTTATTGAAACCCTAATCAATACCTTAATTGAAACCTAGTCGAAACACTAACCCAAACCCTAATTGTAACCCTTATCGAAATCGTAATCGCAACCCTATTTAAAACCCTATTCTAAACATTTATCATAACCCTTATCGAAACCCTAATAGTAACCCTGCTGGAAACCCTAATCGAAACCTTAATTGAAACCCTAAATGAAACTCTAATCAAAA
Source organism: Dryas octopetala (assembly GCF_963921425.1). NCBI lineage: Eukaryota > Viridiplantae > Streptophyta > Magnoliopsida > Rosales > Rosaceae > Dryas > Dryas octopetala. The sequence continues at coordinate 24,997 of NC_141371.1, read as the reverse complement.
CCTTAATCGCAACCTTAATTGAAACCCTAATCGAAACCCTTATTGAAACCCTAATCGTAACCTTTATCGAAACCCTTATTGCAACCCTAATAAAAACTCTGATCGTAACCCTATTCAAAACCCTAATTTTAACCATAATCGAAACCCTAATTGTAACCTTAGTTGAAACCCTAATCACTACCCTAATCGTAACCCTGATCAAAACCTTAATCGTAACTCTAATCAAAACCCTAATTTCAACCCTAATTCGCGGCCTAAACGTAACCTTTATCAAAACACTAATTGGAACCCTAATTGTTACCTTAATCCTAACCCTATTTGTAACCCTGTTTGAAACCCTAATCATAACCTTAATTTTAACACTAATCATAACCCTGATTGAAACCCTAATCATAACACTAATCATAACCCTGATTGAAACCCTAGGCGAAACCCTAATTGTAGCCCTGATAGAAACCCTAATCGATTTAAACCGTTATTCGCCACATGTCACACGTGCCAGTGGGCTTCAATGTGTCCAATCATGATTCGCTAAGTGTCACACGAGGCTCACAAATTTCATACAGTAGGGCCCAGGTCAGATTCATGCAAATGTTGGGTTAATCCAAATTTCATAGTATACGAATGACTGGTTCACTAAGTGTCCATGAATCAAAAGGACGAAAAAAGGACAAAGTTGTTTTTTAAATAAGAAAAGGGTTTACTATTGATGCACGCTGCTATTTATGCACTTATGCTCATGTTGGCTTTGTACTCTCTTTGCAAAAAATAAAGAACATGCCTTGCACCACTACTAATTGCATGGAGTCGATCATTAATTGGATAGAGGTTGCGAGATATATATATACACATATTTCAAACGACGATCACTTGAGACATAGTGTCCAAACGACGATCGTAATAAATAGCAGCCTGCATCAATAGAAAAAGAAAAGGGTTCACTATTGATGCACGCTGCTATTTATGCACTTATGCTCATGTTGGCTTTGTACTCTCTTTGCAAAAAATAAAGAACATGCCTTGCACCACTACTAATTGCATGGAGTCGATCATTAATTGGATAGAGGTTGCGAGATATATATATACACATATTTTAAACGACGATCACTTGAGACATAGTGTCCAAACGACGATTGTAATAAATAGCAGCCTGCATCAATAGAAAAAGAAGCAGGAGCACTAAAATAAAACACTTTTACAAGCTTCTTTCTGGGGACCTCAAGTGTTTGGTTATGATGAGTATGGACTTTTTAAAATAAGCAGCTTTCTTTTTTCATTTAAAAAGCAAAGCCTATGGTATATATGTATGTCAACTTTGGGAACATGGAAGATTTGTGTGTTTTTTTCTTATTTAAAAAACGACTTTGTCCTTTTTCTTCCTTTTGATTTATGGACACTTAGTAAACCAGTCATTCCTAAACTATGAAATTTGGATTAACCCAACATTTGCATGAATATGACTTGTGCCCTATTGTATGAAATTTGGAGTTCACTTGAAATCTCACCCAAAAACCCTTCAAATTTTTTTTCTATGAATAAACTGATGTACGAAAAGAAAATGACAACTTTCCGGCTGCTTTTACTATAGAAGGGGGCAAAAATATCAATTTGCCCTCATAAAATGGCACATGATGATGGATTTTAACAGCCCACTAGGCTACAAGTGACGGAAATTAATGACCAACTTGGGCCGAGAAATTGAATTCGTAGACCAATGAAAATTGATAAGTAGACCAAATTGAAAAAAAAAAAAAAAAAAAAGATAAATCGGTGGACGAATGATGCATTTTTCTCTATTTTTAATGCAAACAAACATATTCTCTCATATATAAAAACAAAAGAACTTGTATTTAAATATAAGGGAGTCCGTCCAAATCAATTGGACAAGATGCCACAAATCTTTAAGCAATTCAAAACGTACATAAATAACAGTGAATAAACAAGTAATTGGGAGAGTTTCAAGAAATATATGAAACTACAGTGAAACTAGGGAACTTTTTATAACCGAAACTTTTGTACAGCCTTCCTTATCTTCTTTATTTTTGTTGCCTCCTTTAGATTGGGGTGCTGAAGAGAATTCCCTCATATTTAACCTAGAACTAAGATTAAAAAAAAAAAAAAAACTCACCTACAACCTATCTTATTAAATGGTTTATTTTGTGGTCGTGCAATGGGCTCCTCCTTTTGAAAGAAATACATATCAGTTTGATTAATCTAAGTTTTAGCTGAAGTTTTTTATATAATTAAAACTTAATTAGGTTAGAGAAATATCAGTTAATCGAATGAGTGTTTGTTATTTATAAACTTAATTAGTTCATATAAGTTTAAGTATGCATAGTGATATTAAAGATCAGCTTACGTAAAATAAATTAATTAAAAAAGGCTAGGGACACAAACTATATGTTATTCCACTAATATAAATGTATAGAAAATTAGGATTAAATACCAAATATCAATAGTTTTTTAGTAAATCAGCAAGACACTAATTTTTTTTTGTTTAGGTACTAACCTAAAGTAAAACATTTTGGATTAGGTCACAAATCAGTTTGTTATACAGTTGTGACTGTCGAACAGTTACAGTTGTAATTGTCAAATAGTCACAGTTGTGACTATTTAAAATTTATAAAAAATCAAAATTTTTAAGGGTTTCATAATTTTGATTTAGGTTTGGGGGATGAAGTCCTATAACCCAAAAACTAAACATTAAAGTTTAAGCATTGCAAATATTGAAAAAACAACAAATCAATAAAAAAGTTATGATTGTTAGACAGTCAAAGTTCGATATAACCATGTTTTTTAAAGTTGGTACCTAAACTGAAACTTAGTACCTAAAGTGAAATGACATAAATGTTTTAGTAATTGAAATGAAAAAACATTATAATTTGGTACCTAAAGTCAATGGACCTATAAATGTATGTATAGGACCTATAAAAAATAAGATCCATTGATTTTAACTACTAAATTTCAATAACTTTTTAGTTTAAGTACCAAAATTAAATAGCATTTTAGATTAGGTACTAGCAAGGAATAAAATTTCGGGTTTCGAGAAAATTTCGAAGATTTTTAAATTTCGATAAAAATTAAACGGAAACGACGGAAATTGCTATCAAAATACTGAAATTTTGAATGAAACTTTACCATATGTTTATTTAACATATTATCTACAACATTGATAAAAAAATATTAAAGAAACCAAATTACATAGTAGGTTTCATGTGATATAAAATGAACATAATGCGTGCTGGAGGCAAATACTATTAAATAAAATTAGTATAATGAATAAATAAAATTAGTATATTTTTTATACTCTATAATCTATACACTAATTAAACTCTAATATATACTAAATCCTATATACTCTATATACCATAATCTCTTTATATTCTATAATCTATACACTAAACTCTATATACTCTATATTTTTTAGGATATATATATATATAATATAAGATATTAGGATTTAGGCCTTCAGAGTATTTTTTATTATTTTATATATATATAAATGTATTATGGTTAAAGTTTAAAAATAACTAAACGAAACCCCAAACTTTTTTTTTTCAATTGTCCAAAGACCCCTAACCCCAATAAACCATAAATTTTTTTTTCTTTTCTTTTTATTCTTCTCTTTTCTTTTCTTTCTTCTTTTTTCTTTTCTTTCCCTTTTCTTTTCTTCCCGTGGTTCTCTTCTTCTTCCCAATCTTTTCTCTCTCTCCCACTGTGTTGCATATAGGCTCAAAGCCACTGTGTCGCACGCTCCCAGCCATGATATATCATCTCTTTCATTTCTCTCTCCTTTTCTCCTGCGCCAATCTCTCTCTCCCTCCCCGATGGGCCCCATCTGATCTTCATCTTCTCCATCATTCTTCTCTCTTTTCTCTTCTCTCTCTTCTCTTCCTTCTCTCTCCTCCCTCCCAAATCACTCCGGTGGCCGGGTTTGTAGGAGAATTTAGAAGACAGATGGCTGGGTTCTTGAGCGGCTGGGTTTTTGAGCGAAATTTCGGCGAAATTTCACGAAATTCGATAATTTCGGCGAAATACTACCGAAAAATTGACGAATTAGTGTTAAAACTTTCATACCCTAAAAAAACACAATTTAACTCCTTGGGTACTAGTTGAAAAGTCAAACAAAATAATAAAGTATTAGAATTTACAAATATTACATTACATGCCACTATAATAAAATAATAAAAATAATATTACATCAAAAATATTACATTAATTTATACTATATTGTATTAAAAAAAATCAATATAGTCACAACTTAACTGTGATTGTCTTGGTAAATTGAAAGAAACAACTCACACCATTATACTATGTATTATTTTGACCTCTATTTATACTATATTAGTATATTGTAGTATAATTTCTCTAAAAAAAAATTCAATTAAATCACAACTTAACTGTAATTGTCTCAAAACTTAAATGTGACTGTCGTTCAGTCACAACTAAATTTGAAGTTATGAGTGTCGTACAGTCACAACTAAATGTGAAGTTCAGACTACATTAGCAAATTTTTAAGATAATATAAAAGCCTCAATGACAATTTTGTCAAAACCTTGTAAATTTTAATTAACACTCATCATATGTGGGCCAAAGAACAAAAATGTCAAATGGAAAAGGCTCAAATCAAAAGAGCCAAATATTTGTAACATAATCTAAAAAATTAATTTAAATTTAATATTTCAATTAAAATATTTTATGTTACTCATGCTATATCAAAAAATTATTGAAATTTGATATTTAATCGTAATTTTCTATAAAAAAAATTATATCAATATATATATATATATATATTTGAAGTGGGACGCTATCGAAATATATTAGAATTTAGATCATTTATTGCAGTTTGGAAATGGTTGATACATGCATCGATCATTACCAACAACTCCATTAATACTTGATGACCATCCCTTTTTGTAAAGCCATGTACTTAATTAATGACATGACACGTACGTAGATCATGATCAGTCGGTTTAAATGCTATATGGAGGGGGCAGAGGCAAATTCTTGACAATGCCACACAGAGGAGTGTTGTCCGGAAGATTGTACTCGTCCCTGAGGGAGCGTGCAGGAGAGAGAACGCTGATGTACAGTTGTTGTCCTAGGTACCGCCTCTCTGTATGCTCTGACCTCAAATTCCACATTCCAGAATTGTCGAATGTCAACATTATGGCAGCCCATGACTTGGGGAACACTTGGATTGTGTGCCTGCTCACAGCATCAAGAAGGTTGTAGTTCTTTCTCTTTTCTGGGGTCCACTTTCCAGGCTCGATGCTGTACATGTAGGTCAGTATTAATCAATTAATTTATACGTACTTAATTAAATATTATTAGAACATATTATCCAGACTAAATAAATAAAAAGTTATATATATATATATATAGTTATTTACTTACGCGACAGCAAAGAAAGAGTATCCATCCAAATGATATGTCTGAAGGCTATTCTGGTGGTTCTCAAAGATGATCTCCACAAAGTTACGGAAGGTTTGATTGACAACATTGGTTGCCAAGGTGATCTTTTCTTGATCAAGTGTAGGGTGGGGATCATCTTTGATGATGTCGTACTTAAAGACCTTGTCTGCAACTCCATAGTACTCAGCAAGCTTTAGTGGGGTTTCAGAGTCCACGTGGGAAACTCCATTTATGGCATAGCGAAGCTTGCCATCCACATTGCTGGCCGAGTTGACAAGCTTGATTGTGCGGGTGATGTTAATCTTACCATAGTGGTAGGAGCCTTGAGGGTTAGGCCTGGCAGCACTGGCAGTGAGGTTCCAGCGAAAGGAACGAAACTGGTTGAGAGACCAGGCCCATCCTACAGGTGCCTCAGGAATGTCGGGTGAAGCAGGGGTACCGTTAGCATTGGTGTAACGGATGATGCCTTTACCGGTGAGCACCGTCTTGGTGAATCGAGTGGAAGCCACCATGTAGTAGTCCTTGGGCTCTTTGTCAGCAGTGACAAGCACCGAAAAGCATTGTCCCACATGCACATCAAGGGATTCGTAGGTATTTTGGACGGTGTGGGAACCTTCCATCTCAACAAGCAACAAGGGGTGGCCTTGGATCCTAAAGTTAAGGGAATTCTTGAGGCCAACATTGCAGATCCTGTATTTGTAGGTTTTTCCAGGCTTCATGGTGAAGAGGGGCTCATCTTTGCCATCTCCCTTCGCTGATTTGCCGTTAATGAGGACACCGTCGGGCCTTGCCATGGAGCGACCGCTGTCCAACAATTTCTTAAGACTGTTGTGGCTTTTGGTGTACCAGTCACCGATCAAGACGGTGTAGTCATCCTCGGGATCAGCATAAGGAACGGGAATCAGAAGACGACTGTTCACGCGGAGGCCACCAAAACCACCGGCTGCCCTATGCATGCCAGTTGTGGGATAGTAAAAATAGCTCCCGATCTGGTCCTTCACTTGGAAGTGGTACGTGTAGTTCTGACCGGGGAGAATGGGGCACTGTGTTCCAAGTGTTCCATCTTGCCATGAATTCTTCCTTTGCTGGATACCGTTCCTGCATGCATGCATATATATGCGCGCAAGGCCGCAAATTAATTAATTGGTGTTTACATAATACGTAATTAATTATAAATTAATATTTAAGCACACGAACTTACACATCATATCTATATACATATATATATAGCAATATTATAATTTAATTACCATGTCAAAAGGAATGGCTCATCAAGGTTATTAAAGACATTGACAACGATGTTGTTGTTGGAGGTGGAGTTGATGTTGGGTCCCGGAAATTCGCCATTGATGAGAATAACTTGTTGAGGGACTCCCAGAGGAGAGAGGGTTCCGTAGGTGACATTCCATGTGAAGAAAAAGTAAGGGTCTTCCCCTTGAACTACCGAAATTGCCCCAACTGAGAGGCACACCAACAACGTAAGCATCACGGAGGAACCCATCTCCCTTATTCTTATATATTTTTCTTTCACCACTTTTCAACCCTTTCCTCACAGCAATAAATTATCTTTATTATTTTCCCTATATCATTAATTAATGGGTGAAGATACGAGGGTCTTCTTCTACCAATATGCCCATGGCTACCCCAATCCTTCCCTTTTATATACGTACACTACACTGTTTTGACAATTTCTTAACCATTCAAACTTTTCGAAAATGTCTCTACGTTCATTCTTCTCTCTTTTTGCCTTAAATTGCGCTCTTTCTCTCAATCTTTTTTTCTTCTCCTACATTTTCTCTCTTAAAAATGTTAATATACATTCGATCTCGTCTAACTAATTAATTCTCCTTCTAGATAACTTTTTCCATTTTTTGGACTTCAAATCCTCTGAACCTAGCTAAATCCCATGTTTCCGACCTCTATGTTCTTCAACTAATTTTTGAACACATGTCCCTACATTAACATAACTTAATTAATTAAACACCATCAGACTAATCAAAATGTCTTAATTGGATATGTACAAACCCCAATTTCCAAAAGTACTATAGATATTTTTTAAACTTTGATCGATCTAAAATATGCATAATGTTACATGTGACGTTAGTGCGTGGAACCAGGACTACATGTAGCTTCGTTCATGTCACTAACACTATGTGACGTTTGGTACGTTCACTATTTTTCTTATTGGATGTATCGATCTCATGTTTTTTTGTCTCTTTCCGAAGATAGTGAATGTTTAATAGGATCTTATGATATGATGTGTCTGCAGCTGAGGATTAGTCGAATTGATACTACACCATGGATTGTATTAATTGTAGTTGCATAAGCACATATTCAAATATGCATGTTCTTCTAACAAGATGCTATTTGTTTGCCAATTTTGCAAGTGTACGAAACGAACAAGTAATATAATGAAAAGTAGAGTATCGTTCCTATGAAGAATGTTTAATTTTATTAAGTGACAAGAGTGATTAACTCTAAACTTTATTTGAACAATCAAAAGTTGAGATGTGGATTAATTTTTCCTAAAGAAAATTAATCAAAACAAGACAATCAAATTTCGGTGACAAGATTCAAGAAAGCACTAGAGCATACAATTTCATCATAGCCAATTTCACTGAACTCCTTTAGCCTGTTAATCATAATTACTATTTATGTTGACAGTCGATTTTTCCTAATTTATTTGATACGTACTCTATCCTTGATTATACCAAAAGTATCCTTATTACTAACTCACTACATCCCTAGTAATGGAATTAAGATAACAAGAACCCTTTTAAGTTCTTTGGAAAACCTGCAAAACAACCACATATATAAGTAATGATGACAAACATTTATGTCTAATCATGCAACCTATGACCTCTATTACAAGAAGTACGTAAAACTCTAAATTGGATATCCCTATCATCAATTTAGCATCAAATCAATTAAATGCTGGCCTAACATTCAAAGCATTAAGCATAGTAATAGATACTCAACATGAAATAATAATTAAAATTAACAAAGTCTAAAACAATTGAGTATTCATGACACTACAGCAATTATAGCTTATAGCCACCTTGAATTGAAACTAGATTAAAGTTAATGATAAATGACATTTTTTGGAGTCACCAATTAATATTTTAGTTATTTTTAAAAATTTTAGTAGAATTAATAGTTGTTTTACGATCCACTAATTTGTATAATAATTAACTAATAAGTAGCTACACAAAAATAGTAACCAAACTGGAAAATTAGTGGGAGATTTATTCCTTTCCCACAATAATTCCAACTGAAAGAGGCAAATGTGGGATTCAAAAGTTGTCTTAATTATCATTTGCCACTTAAGGTTTAAACTAATTTTAGAATGGTGACACTGTCGTAGTTTATTGTCTGCAAACAATAGATATACTCACTGACACACTAAAATGTTCTCATTGCAGATTATGGGGAAGTGTGGAGCAGCACTGGAACACACTTGCGTGTGAAATGGGACTTAAAGGTATATGTGTTAATAAATAACTCATCCTTGGACCATTTGATATTTCCAAATGGTGGGGCCGCTTCAAAATTGTGAAGGAGTAGATGTCTGAACACCCTTTAGATCTCCCTTTTATCAGATCTCTTGATCTCTTGTTCTTGGTAAGGAAAAAGAGAGAGCTCTTGATCCTTTCATCCCATCTGCTTCAGATCTCTCTCTCCCTCTCTTGCTCTTTCTCCCCACATGCTTCCGATCTGTCTGTCTTTATTTTTTATTTTTTTGCTTCAGATCTCTTGATCTTTCTTGCACCACACCTGCTTCACATCTCTCTCTACACCATCCCAACACCAAATAAATCGGGAAAAATCTAAACAATAACAGGACCATATTAGAATCGATCGGCATCAGGTCTGTGTGTTCAACTATTTTTTTGTTTTTGTTTTTTCTATTTTCTCTATGATTTTAGGGGTCTTTATTTTGGGTTTTGATTTCTCATTTCTGGCATGGATATTTGATTTCTCATGTTTGTTGCCATCTGCTGAATTACTTTTTGAATTATATATTTTTGTTAAGATTTGGGTGCTTCATTTTTATTATGGACCATTGGACCAAGTATTTATTGGAATTTTTTTTCCAGAACACAGAAGAACCATCAACACCAATTAATGGTGAAGAACAATCACACTTCAATATCAGCAGCAACAGCCACAACCACTTTACACATACGTTCCTTTTTTTTTTTTTTTTCTTTTAAAGTTAGGGAATTTTTCGGATGACAAGAGAGATTAAAGCATTAAGATCTACAAATGTATATTCTTTCATTGTTTTCTTTTATATCATTATACACTGTATTTCAATTGATTTCAATGTATAAAGGGTTTATAATAATTAATTAATTATTTGCTTTGATTTTCAAATACTGATGTACTATCATAAAATTGTTAATACTATTATAATATCAGATTGCGCACAGACTATGATCACTAAAGTCCATGGAGGCATTCTTTTAATTCAAGTTGCTCTTCACGTACCAATACAGCAACTATCTGCAAAACAATGGTGAGCCTCTATTTTCCACTACCTGCAACATTGGTGGAGGGAGAAACTATCAGCAGTGTTGGACAGTTTTTGTCTCCAAACTCCACCATTCCAAAAATTTGGTTTGGGTAGCCACATTGCCACCCCTTTCTCTATAACCAACAGCCTAAAACTGACTGCAGGTAGCTATTGATCTTTAAACCAATCTTTAGTTGCTAATGCATCAATAGATAATATAAACCAATAGTGGATTTAAGAGGAAAATGGTGTAGTGTGACTAGGCTACATCGTAGCCCTAGCAAAAGGAAATTAGTTCATCACAACTTTAATAAAAACCACAATAAACAATGTCATATAATAAATTAACCAGGACAAACACCTGATCTTAATTCTCACTTAATTCACATGGACGCTAAATGCACATGGCAATCTCACTTAATTCTCTCCTCCCAAATCACCATTTTTTCAAAAAAACCGAATTACTTTACGATACCATCTATGTAAACTCCACTCGAATCACCACCACTGTAAAAAACCAAAAACCCATCTCCATCAAATATATGACCACCACGACCCACATCCAAGATTTCTCGTGGATTCATCTTCGCCGTGGGGTCCACTATCTGCTCAAGAACATCCTATAAAATAATTTCTTTTATTTTTTTAATTGTTCAATATTATATATTTTTAAATTATTTAAGTTTTTTAATATTTGAAAAATATCAGAGGAGAGTTTTCAATTTATTTATTTATCTATTTTTCATGTATTGGACATTTAGTGTCCTTGTAAGACAAAATAAGCAGGCCCGCTTTAGCTTTGTCATTGCAAATTTGCAACACTAGAAAAATTGACTTAATGGATAAATGCCATTGCAAGTTTGCAACATGGAGCGAAAGTTGTGTATGAAAGTAAAGAATTTTTAACTCATGTACGAAATTGAAAAAGCTACATAATTTGTGTTGTTAAAATGTAACTGAGCGCCAAAAAAAATGTAAATGATCCTAAAATTAGAGTAAAGTGTCTACAAACAAGTTTTGAGTGTCCAATATTTGGTTATCTCCTCCCAATTGACCTCTATGTACAGTAATTGTAAACCCGGACCAATGCGGACCCATGTGATGAGTGATAAATTAAAGCCCAACATAAAACCGAAATAACCTTAGAATTAATTAAAAAAAAAAAAGTAAGGTAAAAAAGAGCAAATTCATGAAAAATTATAGGGTATAACCAATCCAACGTGTAAGAGTATTATTAAACGATGTGTTTATATTAATAGGATATAGTAATAATAATGGTTATACATAATAATTTCTCCAAATTTACATATGCTCTCGTGTCCTTTCTTAGCCAACGGAGAAAAAAAAAATCATAGCGGTCGCCGTAAACGCCTAAACAGAGAGGTGAAGAAACGAAGGAACCGAGGAAGAAGGAAGGAGAGACTAAATTGCTTTATCATACACTTGTTCAGGTAATTCGTCCATTACCAATAACTCCATTAATACTTGATGATCATCCCTTTTTGTTAAGTCATGTACTTAATTAATGACATGACACGTACGTAGATCCATGATCAGTCGGTTTAAATGCTATATGGAGGGGGCAGAGGCAAATTCTTGACAATGCCACACAGAGGAGTGTTGTCCGGAAGATTGTACTCGTCCCTGAGGGAGCGTGCAGGAGAGAGAACGCTGATGTACAGTTGTTGTCCTAGGTACCGCCTCTCTGTATGCTCTGACCTCAAATTCCACATTCCAGAATTGTCGAATGTCAACATTATGGCAGCCCATGACTTGGGGAACACTTGGATTGTGTGCCTGCTCACAGCATCAAGAAGGTTGTAGTTCTTTCTCTTTTCTGGGGTCCACTTTCCAGGCTCGATGCTGTACATGTAGGCAAGTATTAATCACTTAATTTATACGTACTTAATTAAATATTAATAGAACATATTATCCAGACTAAATGAATAAAAAGTTATATATATATATATATATAGTTATTTACTTACGCGACAGCAAAGAAAGAGTATCCATCCAAATGATATGTCTGAAGGCTATTCTGGTGGTTCTCAAAGATGATCTCCACAAAGTTACGGAAGGTTTGATTGACAACATTGGTTGCCAAGGTGATCTTTTCTTGATCAAGTGTAGGGTGGGGATCATCTTTGATGATGTCGTACTTAAAGACCTTGTCTGCAACTCCATAGTACTCAGCAAGCTTTAGTGGGGTTTCAGAGTCCACGTGGGAAACTCCATTTATGGCATAGCGAAGCTTGCCATCCACATTGCTGGCCGAGTTGACAAGCTTGATTGTGCGGGTGATGTTAATCTTACCATAGTGGTAGGAGCCTTGAGGGTTAGGCCTGGCAGCACTGGCAGTGAGGTTCCAGCGAAAGGAACGAAACTGGTTGAGAGACCAGGCCCATCCTACAGGTGCCTCAGGAATGTCGGGTGAAGCAGGGGTACCGTTAGCATTGGTGTAACGGATGATGCCTTTACCGGTGAGCACCGTCTTGGTGAATCGAGTGGAAGCCACCATGTAGTAGTCCTTGGGCTCTTTGTCAGCAGTGACAAGCACCGAAAAGCATTGTCCCACATGCACATCAAGGGATTCGTAGGTATTTTGGACGGTGTGGGAACCTTCCATCTCAACAAGCAACAAGGGGTGGCCTTGGATCCTAAAGTTAAGGGAATTCTTGAGGCCAACATTGCAGATCCTGTATTTGTAGGTTTTTCCAGGCTTCATGGTGAAGAGGGGCTCATCTTTGCCATCTCCCTTCGCTGATTTGCCGTTAATGAGGACACCGTCGGGCCTTGCCATGGAGCGACCGCTGTCCAACAATTTCTTAAGACTGTTGTGGCTTTTGGTGTACCAGTCACCGATCAAGACGGTGTAGTCATCCTCGGGATCAGCATAAGGAACGGGAATCAGAAGACGACTGTTCACGCGGAGGCCACCAAAACCACCGGCTGCCCTATGCATGCCAGTTGTGGGATAGTAAAAATAGCTCCCGATCTGGTCCTTCACTTGGAAGTGGTACGTGTAGTTCTGACCGGGGAGAATGGGGCACTGTGTTCCAAGTGTTCCATCTTGCCATGAATTCTTCCTTTGCTGGATACCGTTCCTGCATGCATGCATATATATGCGCGCAAGGCCGCAAATTAATTAATTGGTGTTTACATAATACGTAATTAATTATAAATTAATATTTAAGCACACGAACTTACACATCATATCTATATACATATATATATAGCAATATTATAATTTAATTACCATGTCAAAAGGAATGGCTCATCAAGGTTATTAAAGACATTGACAACGATGTTGTTGTTGGAGGTGGAGTTGATGTTGGGTCCCGGAAATTCGCCATTGATGAGAATAACTTGTTGAGGGACTCCCAGAGGAGAGAGGGTTCCGTAGGTGACATTCCATGTGAAGAAAAAGTAAGGGTCTTCCCCTTGAACTACCGAAATTGCCCCAACTGAGAGGCACACCAACAACGTGAGCATCACGGAGGAACCCATCTCTCTTATTCTTATATATTTTTCTTTCACCACTTTTCAACCCTTTCCTCACAGCAATAAATTATCTTTATTATTTTCCCTATATCATTAATTAATGGGTGAAGATACGAGGGTCTTCTTCTACCAATATGCCCATGGCTACCCCAATCCTTCCCTTTTATACGTACAATACATTGTTTTGACAATTTCTTAACCATTCAAATTTTCCGAAAATGCCTCTACGTTCATCCTTCTCTCTTTTCCCTTAAATTGCGCTCTTTCTCTCAATCTTTTTTTCTTCTCCTACATTTTCTCTCCTAAAAATGTTAATACACATTCGATCTCGTCTAACTAATTAGTTCTCCTTCTAGATAACTTTTTCCATTTTTTGGACTTCAAATCCTCTAACCCTAGCTAAATCCCATGTTTCCGACCTCTATGTTCTTCATCAAATTTTTGAACACATGTCCCTACATTAACATAACTTAATTAAACACCATCAGACTAATCAAAATGTCTTAATTGGATATGTACAAACCCTAATTTCCAAAAGTACTATAGATATTTTTTAAACTTTGATTGATCTAAAATATGCATAATGTTACATGTGACGTTAGTGCGTGGAACCAGGATTACATGTAGCTTCGTTCTTGTCACTAACACTATGTGACATAGGGTTCACTATTTTTCTTATTGGGTGTATCGATCTCATGTTTTTTGGTCTCTTGCCGAAAATAGTGAATGTTTAATAGGATCTTATGATGTGTCTGCAGCTGAGAATCCGAATTGATACTATACCATGCATGGATTGTATTAATTGTAGTTGCATAAGCACATATTCAAATATGTTCTTCTAACAAGATGTTATTTGTTTGCCAATTTTGCAAGTGTACGAAATGAACAAGTAATATAATGATAAGTAGAGTATCGTTCCCATGAAGAATGTTTAATTTTATTAAGTGACGAAAGTGATTAACTCTAAACTTTATTTGAACAATCAAAAGTTGAGATGTTGATTAATTTTTCCTAAAGAAAATTAATCAAAACAAGACAATCAAATTTCGGTGACAAGATTCAAGAAAGCACTAGAGCATACACTTTCTTCATAGCCAATTTTACTCAACTCCTTTAGCATGTTAATCCTAATTACTATTTATGTTGACAGTCGATTTTTCCTAATTTATTTGATACTCTATCCCTGATTATACCAAAAGTATCCTTATTACTAACTCACTACATCCCTAGTAATGGAATTAAGATAACAAGAACCCTTTAAGTTCTTTGGAAAACCTGCAAAACAACCACATATATTAGTCATGATGACAAACATTTATGTCTAATCATGCAACCTATGACCTCTATTACAAGAAGTACGTAAAACTCTAAATTGGATATCCCTATCATCAATTTAGCATCAAATCAATTAAATGCTGGCCTAACATTCAAAGCATTAAGCATAGTAATAGATACTCAACATGAAATAATGATTAAAATTAGTAAAGTCTAAAACAATTGAGTATTCATGACTAGGCTACATCGTAGCCCTAGCAAAAAGAAATTAGTTCATCACAACTTTAATAAAAACCACAATAAACAATGTCATAGAATAAATTAACCAGGACAAACACCTGATTTTTATTCTCACTTAATTCACATGGACGCTAAATGCACATGGCAATCTCACTTAATTCTCTCCTCCCAAATCACTATTTTTTCAAAAAAACCGAATTACTTTACGATACCATCTATGTAAACTCCACTCGGATCACCACCACTATAAAAAACCAAACCCATCTCCATCAAATACATGACCACCACGACCCACATCCAAGATTGCCCGTGGATTCAACTTCGCCGTGGGGTCCACTATCTGCTCAAGAACATCCTATAAAATAATTTCTTTTATTTTTTTAATCGTTCAATATTATATATGTTTAAATTATTTAAAATTTTTAATATTTGAAAAATATCAGAGGAGAGTTTTCAATTTATTTATTTATCTATTTTTCATGTATTGGACATTTAGTGTGCTTGTAAGACAAAATAAGCAGGCCCGCTTTAGCTTTGTCATTGCAAATTTGCAACACTGGAAAAATTGACTTAATGGATAAATGCCATTGCAACATGGAGCGAAAGTTGTGTATGAGAGTAAATAATTTTAACTCATGAACGAAATTGAAAAAGCTACATAATTTGTGTAGTTAAAATGTAACTGAGCCTAAAATTAGAGTAAAGTGTCTTCTGAAAAAAAAAAAAAAAAGAAGAGTAAAGTGTCTACATACAAGTTCTGAGTGTCCAATATTTGGTTATCTCCTCCCATTGGACCTCTATGTACAGTAATTGTATACCCGACCAATGCCGACCCCAGGTGATGAGTGATAAATTAAAGCCCAACACAAAACCGAAATAACCTTAGAATTGAAAAAAAAAAAAAAAGTAAGGTAGACGAGCAAATTCACAGGTGCTCTCGTGTCCTTTCTTAGCCAACGGAGAGAAAAAAAAAAAAAAATCATAGCAGTCGCCGTAAACGCCTAAACAGGGAGGTGAAGAAACGAAGGAACCGAGGAAGAAGGAAGGAGAGACACTACGTTGCTTTATCTTACACTTGTTCAGGTAATTCGTCTTGCTTGTGCCTTCTCTCTCTTCTCGGCCAATTACTCGCTCGATCTAACGCTTTGGCACTAGCCCTCTTGCTTTGCTTAATTTTTCAATTTTATCTGAAATCTTTCGATTTTGTGCCAATTTTTGGCGAAGATATTTGACTACTTCGGTGTCTGGACTGAAACACGGTCGTCTAGAACGAAAATTCTATGTAGAAACCCTATAATTCTAGTTTTTCATTTCTCTTTCATCTACGTCTCGTACATTATCTGAAGGGGCACGAAATTGTATGTCTGATGACTTATTCTATGTTATGGTTTCATTGAACGCAGCGCTTAAAATGAAGACCTGATGAGTGTTACTACTTATACTAGTACTTAGAGTATTGGTGCCGCGAAAATAGAGGTGGGATGATCTATTATGGCTCAGCAATCCTCTCGTCTCCACCGCCTCCTCACTCTGTTGGACAGTATCCTTCAACCTTCTTTTATTTATTTATTTGTCTATTTCTGCGTCTATTAGATTATTTTTGAATGCATCTAGTTTATTTACCAGTTGCATTATTGTACCTTTGTTTTTTTTTCTTTTTTCTTCTTCTCTCGTTTCTGCCTATATCTCTCTTGTCACAATCTGTCCAATGATTGTTTGAACTAGATTTTTCTTTAAGCCAATCCTAATAGCTGGTTCGACCCAAGCAACGAGATTTACAGCTGCTCGGCAGATAGGGGATATTGCCAAATCGCATCCTCAGGACTTGACCTCTCTGTTAAAAAAAGTATGTATTGTTGATTTCCACAATTGTTTTCTTGCAGTCACATTATGCTTATTGTCAAGCACTATTATCCTGCATTTCTGTTGCCTTGAAATGAAATTGATGTGCTGGCATAGTTTGTTGCTTTCAAATCTATGTCTATATGTAAACAAACTTGTTCTGTATTTTTTGTTTTTTGAGAGCAAGGTAGAGCTTCGCTCCTGTTTTTATGAAAGCTAGGCAGAAAATATATGGTTTGAAGATGTTAATGAAAATTGAGAAGATCCAAAAAGTCCAAGAAAGAATTACTGTAAATGCTGCTAAGAGCTAAAATTTACTCATATAAAATTCTAAGAAAAATATTTTTAAGCCTTTTTTGTGGAATTTCAAATACCTGGAATTGTCCATTTGTTTCTTTTACACAATTTTTTTTGTTCTTATGATGATCACATTTGCCCTTCCAGCAAACCAGCTAATCAACAACTTTTTTGGGCATGACAGACTAAATACCAAATAGATGAAATTTTTAGGGTTTTTTAATGTCTGATTGAAAATATTTATTTTTCTAATGGTCAAGCCTACTGATTACAATGGGAAATCGTTTGACTAACAATGCCTGATTGGAAGTGCTTAGGTTTCTCCGTGTCTCCCCAAATCCTAATATCTTCGATGAATAATTTAAAAATTTCCAATTTCCTTGGTCATATGCCTTGTCAAATCCAGTTTAACATTTTCTTTCCTTTTAATAAGAAACCCAATTTACCAAGTAAACTTGGAATATGAGAGTGAAGCGTAAACAGACTTACCAATTAAACCAGTATCGTAGGTTTTTGTGATTGATTCTTTCTGGTTTAGGCTGTTTAATTGTAAATTGTGAGTGTACTGTTTGGAAGTTTCAGTGGGTTTATTTGTGCCCTCTGTAGACTGCTGGTTAACCATGGTTGTAATGTTGTTTTTCTTATATTATTAATGAAGTCACCTTGTTTCTTATAAAAAAAGTATTGTCACTCTCCCACAAAAGCATTCACATCAAATTCCCTGAAAATTTGCAAGGCATCTCCTTTAATCTCTTCCCAACAATGTAAGAAAGAAGCCATTTCATATCATCATGTTCTAGAGTGAAAAGTAATGACCAGCTCTAGGCCCTTTACTGTACTGTTTCATTTAGAAGTCTGAACAAATGGGTGAACTACATAAATTGTATTTTCCATGAACGATTATCTCCTTTGTTCTTTCTATTTTGTTTTTTTTTTTAAATATAAATACTCTGGCATTAGAACTATGATTTGTTTGTTGTACTAGTTACCTGTGATTTATAGTCTTGTATGAATATTTGAGCATGTTATCTATGCGCTGTTGCCTTTTGTTTCTTAAATAGAACATAGTAGAGTTTTTATGTAAAAAGGAAGTAGATTGACATTGTATTCTAGGTCTTTTTGTTAATCTGTTGTAGTGGACTTTTTATCCACAGATTGTACTGGTTGAAATTTGGTTTCTCTTAAAAAAAAATAAAAAATGAAAATAGCTATTGGCTGATGCCTGAAGCCAGCTATTTTTCTAATTTTTCAAGACTTAGCTGGTTGAAACCAAATGCCTGCAGGAAAATATTGTCAAGGGAAATCATTTTCCAACCGAATGCTTGTTTTAAGTTATTCTCATAATTTATAGTAGCTAAACTATTAGAAAAAGTAATTTTTAACGATCCAAGGCAAGTAGTGACCGGTCATGATCTGATTCCTAATGTATGCAAAAGAATTGACGTAATTTGATGTCAGTTTTTGTTGTAAGCTTAGATCTATGTTTCTTAACTATTCCCTTTTGGACTTGTTATTTATTTATTTTTTTTGGTGTGGAAAAATGTGTCTTTAACTATACTTCCTTGGGAGATAGGTTTCCCAATATCTTCGTAGCAAAAACTGGGATACAAGGGTTGCTGCTGCTTATGCGATTGGGGCTATCGCTGAGAATGTTAAGCATGCCTCTTTGATTGAACTTTTTACTTGCATTAAATCGAAGATGTCTGATGCTGGGATATCTGATGCTGTTGAAGATATGGTTACTTTTCCTATTTTTGATTCTAACATTTCAGGCACGTCATTTAGGAGGTGCGTATTATATATCTGCTTTTACTTTTCTTATTGGAGGTGGCTCTTGATTTATGCTTGTGAATGCATGAGTCTTCTTGGAGGCATCATTGTTTGTCTAATTTTATACTTTCTCAACTACAACAGCTTTGATCTTAACAAGGTTTTGGAGTTTGGTGCTCTGTTGGCATCTGGGGGACAGGTAATGCAATGTCTATTTTATTTTTGTCTCTATAATTGCAACTTACATGAAAAATGTGAATTTGGAATAGGGAAATTGCTTCTTGAAGTCGTCAATATCGTGGGGAATGTCTTAAAAATATTTGTTGATATGAAAGATTGGGCAAAATCAAACCAGCCTAGAAAATTGACTTTGTGTACTATCTATTTATGTATTTGTGCAGGATTAATTTTAAAGATAATATTATGAAACTCTTAATAAGGTAGTAGTTTTTAAGATATAGATGTGACTAGAATATTGCAAAACAAAGAAAGAGAAGAGACTAATTTGGAGTTTAATGAGAGGTAATGCTCTCCATTTTTTACATTCATTTACTTTTTTGCAATAGTTATTCATATTTAAATTTATACAAGGAATTTAGTTGTTTTTTCTTTGTTAATTTATAGGTCTATCACTTCATTAAATGATAAAGATAAGTGGTCTGACCACTTAATCAAGTGATACTAAAAGGGGAGAACATTCTAATAGTTGTAGATTCCATCACTTTCCTTATTTTTAATTTTGTTTACAAAAAATAAAAAATGTCGTGGGTCCCACCTTTTTAAATGGTAGATGTTAACTGTCAAAATTATGCAGTTATAGCTATAGCTTGAAGAGGCCTTTGAACTATGTTTCTTTGATTCCCCCCCACCCCCCAAAAAAAAAGAAAAAAGAAAAAGAAAAAGAAAGAATCCTTTGAACTATGTTTCTTTGTGCCAAACGATTGCCCAATTTGGTTAGTTGATTCTGAAGCACAATTAATTATGCTTGTTTACATCCAATTTAGACATTCTCATTTAATTTTTGGATTCAGGAGTATGATGTCACAAATGACAATGTGAAGAACCCAAGGGAGAGATTGGCTCGACAAAAACAAACACTTCGACGTCGTTTAGGTTAGTAATCTTTTGCTTTTATACTTTTAGTATATTCGGGCCAAAAGAAAAAGAAAAATGGCTTCCCCTTTTGGTTGGTATTATTTTAGCTTGTGCCATAATTGGAGGCACTCTAAGCGTACATGCAACATGTGGTTGTTGGAGGGAGGGTAATGGTTACGTCTGATAATCTATTGACGCTAATAATATGATTGGTTGTGTGGGCCATTGTATTCAACAGGGATCGGATGTGAAAAAAGATCTTGATATTATCCACCTGAGAAATCTATACTTCCATAGCCTTTAAATTTCCAATAGAGAGAATAATTTTAATTATCGATTGATTAGACACACTTATCTGAATTTCACATCTGATGTTTTGTCTTCCTAATGCAAATTGCGGTATAAATTTTTTTTTTTTCTTTTTTGACAAGAAACAATAATTTTATTAATTAGGAAAATTATAGAGGTGGGATGAACAAGATGTCCATCAAAACCAATTTAATTCCCACTCTAGTTGCCTAGATTTGGGATCGGTGGTCAAGGAGGTTGACCTCCGATTGGCAGTCTACTTTGATGACGTAAGGTCGGTAGGGGTCAGCCGAGTATCCTGCAAGATAGACAAGAAAAGGGTCAGAGGGATAGGTACCGGTGTGATACTGGCCTATGGTCCTCCGACGCCCAAGTCAATGGGTAGACAAAGGGGATGACATAGTAATGGCAGTAGGTGAGGGTAATAAATGTGTCTAACCTTATCTCCATAAAGATGGGTCTATTTATAGTTTTCATAGATGAGGGTAGGTTGGTGATGGGACTTGTGTTCCAATCCTTTCCTGCCATGTGGAGGTTTGACCTGACCCGGGGGCATGGATCGCCCATGCACCCTAGGAGGGTGCCACGTGGCAAGAGAGATGAGCTGGCCGGTCTGTCATGTATTTGTGTGACTCGGGTTGTCAGGGGGTCAGCAGTCCTGGGTCTGCTCTTTGGTGTTCTGCTCGGAGGAAGCGTATGTATCAACACCCACATACACAAATTACAATAAAATAAAAGCCAGCCCTGAATCATGGTCATCGCCTGAAACGTAGCTATCGGTCAAGGCTCCAACTGTTGAGTGTCAACTAAGGTTGGCAATTCTCACTCAATCGGGAAAAGTGGTGGTGATAGGATGAGTATGATATGGGAATAAAAATGGAGGTGATAAAGCACATCGCTGGCACCCGGGAACCATCAGCATCGGACTGAGAAATCTCCCCTAATCAAGAAAAGTAACACTAAAAGGAATACCTCAAAAATGTGTAGACAAAGTTGCCAACGAGAAGCTAAATATTTGATTCTATCCAAAGTAACTCCGCATCTCCTCCTCATTGCCTTCAAAGAACCTCTTATTCCTTCCAAACAGCCCATATGAGAGCCAAGACCGCACACATCCAAAGAGCAGCTGGCTTGTTGTTATTCCCCATAATATAATAAATTTTTTTCCTTTCATTTGGTGGACTGCTAGTTCACTTCATTTTGTTTTTCTCCATTTGTTTTAGTATACTTTGTTGTGTTTGGCTCGTTGAAGTCCTAGTTGGTTTTAGGATTCCTAATCAGTTTAGGAAACTAGAGAAAAGTGTGTACAAGTATTTCCTAGTAGCTTTAGGAAATAGTTCTCTTTAATATTCCTAGTTGATTTAAGGTTAGATTTAGGAAAGAAAGTTCCTTTCCCTATTCTAGAAGGTTTAGGCTATCCTAATAAGTTAAGGAATGTAATCAGCAGCTTATATATATAAATAGGCTTGCTGGAATTTCTTTTAAGAACATAAGAGATAGAAACAAAAAGGGCCAAGAGTGATAGAGAGAAAAGGGAAGCTCGGGTTTTGGGGATTAGTTAGGGTTTTCAATAGGTTCTTGTAATCTCTTTCTAATCTTCATAGTGCAGCTGTGATTCTCTAAAGATCACACGGGGACGTAGGCAAAGTTAGCCGAACCTCGATAACAAATCTTGTGTGTGTTTTACAGTCTTTGTTTTCTCTTATTATTTGCATATCATCTAAGTATAAGTCCATCAATAATCAAGATCAAAGCACTTAGGGACATAATAAACGACATACTTTAATTTCCTTTAAAAAGTTAATCTCTTATTTTCAATAGGAAACATAAACTTTCATCAAGTAAATACCCTAAAAGCTAATTTCTAATTTCCTTCATATCACCCCTAAGTATTTAGGTTTGCCCTTGGGGGTAATTCGAAGGCAATTAGGGTTTAGGGATCCAGTGGCGGAAAAGCTGGAGAGGAATTTAGGAGGTTGGAAGAAAGTATTTTTTGTCAAAAAGGGGTCCTTTGACATAATCCATTTGGTTTTAAGTAGCTTAACCGTATACTATTCGTCACTTTTAATGGCTAATAGGATAGAGAGGTTGATGAGAAACTTCTGGAGGGAAGGGGTTGTGGAGGGGAAGAAGGATCATTTGTTTAGATGGGAAATTGTGGCTTAAGTGAAGGACAAAGGTGGCTTTGGGGTGGGGAATTTGGTTAAGAAAAATGAGGCTTTGCTCAGAAAGTGGTTATGGAGGTTTCCATTATAGAGGGATTCCCTTTGGTATGCTGTCATTAAGAGTAAATACAGGATGCATGAAAATGTTTGGGATTCTAACATTGTGATCGATGTCCATGGAAAGGATATTTCTCAAGGCCTTCATTTTCTTCTTTTTGTTGGTTGGGTTGGAGAATGGGGAAAAGGTGAGGTTTAGGGAAGAGTGTTGGGTTGGGGAAACTGCTGTTTGTACTCTGTTTCCTCTTCTCTACAGGTGGTCTCAATTCCACAATTTTCTAAATGCTAGAATGTGTGTAAATTCTTCATCTATTTTGTTGAGATTGGATATTGGGTTCCGAAGAAATCTAAATGATCGAGAAGGTTGGGAGTTAATTTCTCTACTGTCTTGTCTTCAAACTGACATGTTGGTATTCTAAGGGGGATAAGAGAGCTTGGAGGTTGGAGTCTTCTGGGGTATTCTCATGCAAATCCTTCTTAAGGATGTTAATGGACAATTCTTCTGTTACTCCTTTTACCCCTCTCATGTAATCTGGAAAACTAAGGTACTACCTAAGGTACAGGTGCTAGCTTGGATAATTGCTCATCGGGAGGTTGAATACTTGTGCTATGGTTCAATGAAGATGACCTATATATCTCCTCATTGGTGTGCTATGTGCTATATATCTCTGCTTATTCATTGTCAAGTTGACTTGTCTTTATTTTATTTTTTATTTTTTTTATTAGAAACAAACTTTCATTAAAGGAAAAAAAGAACAATACAACCTATATTGCAGTGAACAAGACGTCCACTAATCTACACCTTCCAAGATAAAAAACTCTTGAAAGATAAAACCCCAGTGAAACAAAAGTTATGAGAAAGTCTCCCTAATACACAACAGCCCTCCAATTGGACAAGATTACAGAAAACGAAAAATCCCTAAAAATTGGGGTAACTGAGTGGTGGCAGCTATTTAGGGAAGCTGAATTGAGTTGGGTAATCCCAGCTTCTTGTGCTGATGTCTGAAAGGTTCCAGTTTATTATAAAGAAGAAGAGGAGTATGGTGATTTGGTTTGGTTTTTATCGAACTGACCGATTGACTCTTTTTTGGTTTTGGTAAGCTATTTTCACAATTCGAAGATTGAAAGCCCGGAACCAAAAAAAGTTGGTTTGGTTTTGGTAAATACTAAAAAAACCGAAATTTACGATTGCCAAATATTTATTACCAAAAGAAACCGAATCGATTATTACTGAAATATTTACTGACTTATTAGTAGTACTTGCATATATATATATTTTTATATTTAAACATACACATGTATATTTACTAAAATTATATGCATACAATACTATTATTAAGTATTAATATATACACTCAAATACATATATATGTATTATGTATTAGTAAAACAGTGGTCTAATGTTGTCTTACATTTTCTAGCACCCCTACTCAAATACACATATATTTATTAATATATACACTCTACGGAACAATTTGCAATAACAGAACAGAACAATCTGCAATTTTTCTAATTACACTCTCCTACAATAAATATATACAGAACAGAACAGAACAGAACAATGTGAGACAAGATAACTATAATCCATGCAGTACTGTACCAAGGATGGTAAGAGTTTAATGGAAAAGCAAATTATATAGTTAGTGTGTGATTTGATTATTAATTGTGGTGTCCTGACTTGCACTTCAATCTCCAGGTTCTTATAGAAACTTCACTGTTTATTATACAGGTTTGGACATATGTGAGCAGTTCATGGATGTGAATGACATGATAAAAGATGAAGACCTTATTTTGCACAACTCGCATGGGAATGGGATTAATCCTAGAGTTTATACATCCAATAATATTCAGCAGTTAGTTGCAAATATGGTTCCTAGTGTCTTATCGAAAAGGCCGAGTCCAAGGGAATTAAATCTTCTAAAACGAAAAGCAAAAATCAATTCGAAAGACCAACCAAAGGGGTGGTCTGAGGATGGGGATATGGAGGTGACATGTGCTCAAAATATAACACCAAAGGGCTCATGTCCTGACTCGTTTGCTTCTAATAAGGTATTTGACTGTCAATTTATCAATGTTTTTGGTGTTAGCCAATTTAAATGATGTTTTCTACATTCATATGCTGTTTCACATGGAGGCTTCTCACTTGATGTTGATGAAATGGTATGACGCATTTGATCTATCTTTGTTATTGAATATTGTTCTATTACGTTTTATTTATTGTAGGAGAGTGTGATTAGAATATGTTCCGTAGAGGAATTTCCTAAGTGTAGGGCAACTAAGGGACAATCGGTTTTTGTTGGGTCAATGTTGCATGCTATTTTGTTTCCTTTTTTACATATTTATATTTTTGGACACAGGCTAATTCGACTAGCTGGAATCAACTACCTTAACACTATGGTTGAAAGGATAGTAGGAAAGGTTCTTGTTTGGTAGAGAGGAAATTGAAGTGGAAAGGTGAAGGGATCACCTGGGTGAACTATTTTTAGTTCTTCTGACTTGGCCAGGTTGAAGGAAG
>NC_141370.1:22348749-22578703 GCF_963921425.1 Dryas octopetala | reverse complement strand
CTAAACCCTAATACCCTAAACCCTAAACCCTAACCTAAACCCTAACCCTAAACCCTAAACCCTAAACCCTAAACCCTAAACCCTAAACCCTAAACCCTAAACCCTAAACCCTAAACCCTAAACCCTAAACCCTAAACCCTAAACCCTAAACCCTAAACCCTAAACCCTAAACCCTAAACCCTAAACCCTATACCCTAAACCCTAAACCCTAAACCCTAAACCCTAAACCCTAAACCCTAAACCCTAAACCCTAAACCCTAAAACCTAAACCCTAAACCCTAAACCCTAAACCCTAAACCCTAAACCCTAAAACCCTAAACCCTAAACCCTAAACCCTAAACACTAAACCCTAAACCCTAAACCCTAAACCTAAACCCTAAACCCTAAACCCTAAACCCTAAACCCTAAACCCTAAACCCTAAACCCTAAACCCTAAACCCTAAACCCTAAACCCTAAACCCTAAACCCTAAACCCTAAACCCTAAACCCTAAACCCTAAACCCTAAACCCTAAACCCTAAACCCTAAACCCTAAACCCTAAACCCTAAACCCTAAACCCTAAACCCTAAACCCTAAACCCTAAACCCTAAACCCTAAACCCTAAACCCTAAACCCTAAACCCTAAACCCTAAACCCTAAACCCTAAACCCTAAAACCCTATACCCTAAACCCTAAACCCTAAACCCTAAACCCTAAACCCTAAACCCTAAACCCTAAACCCTAAACCCTAAACCCTAAACCCTAAACCCTAAACCCTAAACCCTAAACCCTAAACCCTAAACCCTAAAACCCTAAACCCTAAACCCTAAACCCTAAACCCTAAACCCTAAACCCTAAACCCTAAACCCTAAACCCTAAACCCTAAACCCTAAACCCTAAACCCTAAACCCTAACCCTAAACCCTAAACCCTAAACCCTAAACCCTAAACCCTAAACCCTAAACCCTAAACCCTAAACCCTAAACCCTAACCCTAAACCCTAAACCCTATACCCTAAACCCTAAACCCTAAACCCTAAACCCTAAACCCTATACCCTAAACCCTAAACCCTAAACCCTAAACCCTAAACCCTAAACCCTAAACCCTAAACCCTAAACCCTAAACCCTATACCCTAAACCCTAAACCCTAAACCCTAAACCCTAAACCCTAAACCCTAAACCCTAAACCCTAAACCCTAAACCCTAAACCCTAAACCCTAAACCCTAAACCCTAAACCCTAAACCCTAAACCCTAAACCCTAAACCCTAAACCCTAAACCCTAAACCCTAAACCCTAAACCCTAAACCCTAAACCCTAACCCTAAACCCTAAACCCTAAACCCTAAACCCTAAACCCTAAACCCTAAACCCTAAACCCTAAACCCTATACCCTAAACCCTAAACCCTAAACCCTAAACCCTAAACCCTAACCCTATACCCTAAACCCTAAACCCTAAACCCTAAACCCAACCAATGAACAGTAAAGTCAAAGTCAACCAATGAACAGTAAAGTCAAAGTCAACCAATGAACAGTAAAGTCAAAGTCAACCAATGAACAGTAAAGTCAAAGTCAACCAATGAACAGTAAAGTCAAGGTCAACAAATGAACAGTAAAAGTCAACGACGGAACAAAAAAGTCAACAATCACATGGTGAACAGTAAGTCAACGATGAACAGTAAAATCAATAGTCAAACAATAATAAAATATATAAATAAATAAATGTATAAATGTATAAAAAACTCAAAATGGGCCAAACATAAAATTGGGCCTGCTAAAGGGAAACTGGAACGGGCCAAAACCTAAATTGGGCTGGGTTTTCACAATTGCACTTCTACAAAAGGGGATATCTTGTCTTTAAAGCCCACTACATCACCCCAATATGCCAGTGTGCGCCTCTTCTCACTCTACCTGCAAGCTATATATATTTTCGTCTTCTCATTTCTACCTTTTTTTTTTCAACATAATTTCTTATCCACTTTTTTCTATAAACTTCTTTTCTATCTTTTACTCTTTTTTAACTATAAATATTCTTTTTGCTTTTTTTATATCTACACTTTCCTTTTCAAAAAACTAATTTTTTTCTATTTCATACACTAAATATTTTTATTTACTCTATTTATTTCAAACAATATTCTATTTTACCTTTTTTTTTCCCATCAATATATCTTTTCTATATTTTACTATTTCTTTTTCTATAAATTTTTTATTTAACACTTTTTTAACTATAACTCTATAACTATTTTTCTATTCTTTTTTTTTTTTTTTTACTCTTTCTTTTTCTCATAACAT
The DNA here is from genome assembly GCF_963921425.1 of Dryas octopetala. Lineage (NCBI taxonomy): Eukaryota > Viridiplantae > Streptophyta > Magnoliopsida > Rosales > Rosaceae > Dryas > Dryas octopetala. The sequence continues at coordinate 22,576,435 of NC_141370.1, read as the reverse complement.
ATTATTCACATTTACCACCCAAAAAATTATTTACAATTTCACACTTCACATCCACTTTCCACTTTCTTCTTAAATTATATACTTCTTCTCCTAAATTTCTATTTTCTCCTTCTAATCTTTTTTTATAAAATAAATAATCATTTTCTTACTACCTAAACTCTTTTTTTAAAAACTATAAAATAAATACTCCCAAACCCTCATCTTTCTCTCTCTTAATATTCTTACTATCTTTCTCTCTTTCTCCCATTACCCCATCTATCTAAACATATTTTAACAAAAAAATTATCTAACCTAACCTTTTTACCATATTCACATTCACCGCCTCAAACAAATCATCTTCGCCCCTACTCTTCCAATTCATCCTATAAACGCACCAAAATTTTTTTTTCATATCATTATGCTTCCCATTCATATAATCATACAATCAAACATCAATAACCGTGGACCATTTAAACATTCTAACTCCATCAATCTACCCTTCTTTTTTTTTTCTCAACCATCTCACTACTCAATCATGCCTAACTTTCTCACCAAACAAACACCTCATACATGTCACACAAAACAAAAAAAAAAACAAACATCAAAGCCCAAAATCCGACTACCCACCCAGAATCGCACCTCTACCACAACATTCGCCTTCTTACAACAACATCATTCTTCTTTGCTTTGCTACATCCACACATCGTTCTAATATTTCTTTAAACTTTCATTTTCGCTTCTTTTCAAAAATTTTTTTTTTAACCCAACCCTAATAGTAACCTTAAACACAATCATCATCCAAACGCCATTCCTAACCCGCATCCACACCCTAATTCTAACCCTAATCATAATACTCATTAAAACCTTAATAAAAACCCTAATCCATACTCTAAATCTAATCCTAATCAAAACCATGATGCAATCTCTAATCTTAACCCTAATTCAAACCTTAATCTACGTTCAATTATGCTTTCAACCATGGTTACGTTTCTGCTAATGATTACTTTTACAATCAGGGTTTCAAACAAGGTTATCATTACATTTTCATTACGGTTACAATTACGATTTCCATCGGCCTTACGTTTACATTTGTGATTAGGGTATCAATCTTGCTTGCGTTTACATTTACAGTTACAGTTACAGTTACAGTTACGGTTTCAATCAGGGTTTCAATCGTGGTTTCGATTGGGGTTCCAATTCAGGTTTCAATTGGCGTTTCAATCAGGGTTTCAATTGGGGTTTCAATCAGGGTTTCGATTCCGGGTTTCAATTGGGGTTTCAATCAGGGTTTCGAATGTGGTTTCAATTGGGGTTTTAATTAGGGTGTCAATTGGGGTTTCAATCATGGTTTCAATCAGGGTGTCAATTGGGGTTTCAATCATGGTTTCAATCAGGGTTTCAATTGGGGTTTCAATCAGGGTTTCAATTGGGGTTTCAACCAGAGTTTCGATTGGGGTTTCAATTGGGGTTTCAATCTGGGTTTCAATTGGGGTTTCAATCAGGGTTTCAATTGGGGTTTCAATCAGGGTTTCGATTCCGGGTTTCAATTGGGGTTTCAATCAGGGTTTCGAATGTGGTTTCAATTGGGGTTTTAATTAGGGTCTCAATTGGGGTTTCAATCATGGTTTCAATCAGGGTTTCAATCAGGGTTTCAATTGGGGTTTCAATCAGGGTTTCAATTGGGGTTTCAACCAGAGTTTCGATTGGGGTTTCAATTGGGGTTTCAATCTGGGTTTCAATTGGGGTTTCAATCAGGGTTTCAATTGGGGTTTCAATCAGGGTTTCGATTCCGGGTTTCAATTGGGGTTTCAATCAGGGTTTCGAATGTGGTTTCAATTGGGGTTTTAATTAGGGTCTCAATTGGGGTTTCAATCATGGTTTCAATCAGGGTTTCAATTAGGGTTCCGATTGGGGTTTCAATCAGGGTTTCGATTGGGGTTTCAATCAGGGTTTCGATTGGGGTTTCAATCAGTGTTTCAATTGGGGTTTCAATCAGAGTTTCGATTGGGGTTTCAATCAGGGTTTCGATTGGGGTTTCAATCAGGGTTTCAATTGGGGTTTCAATCAGAGTTTCGATTTGGGTTTCAATTGGGGTTTCAATCTGGGTTTCAATTGGGGTTTCAATCTGGGTTTCAATTGGGGTTTCGATTGGGGTTTCAATCAGGGTTTCAATTGGGGTTTCAATCAGGGTTTCGATTGGGGTTCCAATCAGGGTTTCGATTGGGGTTTCAATCCGAGTTTCGATTGGGGTTTCAATCAGAGTTTCGATTGGGGTTTCAATCAGAGTTTCGATTGGGGTTTCAATCAGGGTTTCGATTGGGGTTTCAATTGGGGTTTCAATCAGGGTTTCAATTGGGGTTTCGATTGGGGTTTCAATCAAGGTTTCGATTGGGGTTTCAATCAGGGTTTCAATTGGGGTTTCAATCAGGGTTTCGATTGGGGTTTCAATCAGGGTTTCGATTGGGGTTTCAATCAGAGTTTCGATTGGGGTTTCAATCAGAGTTTCGATTGGGGTTTCAATCAGGGTTTCGATTGGGGTTTCAATTGGGGTTTCGATTGGGGTTTCAATTAAGGTTTCGATTGGGGTTTCAATCAGGGTTTCAATTGGGGTTTCAATCAGGGTTTCAATTGGGGTTTCAATCAGGGTTTCGATTGGGGTTTCAATCAGAGTTTCGATTGGGGTTTCAATTAGGGTTTCGATTGGGATTTCAATTAGGGTTTCAATTGGGGTTTTCATCAGGGTTTCAATCAAGTTTCAATTAGGGTTTCCATTAGGGTTTCAATCAGGGTTTCAAATTGGGTTACAATTAGGGTTTAGATTAGGGTTTCAATTAGGGTTTCAATTAGGGTATTAATCAGGGTTACAATTAGGGTTTCAATTAGGGTTCAGATTAGGGTTTCAATTAGGGTTCAGATTAGGGTTTTGATTAGGGTTTCAATTATATTTTTTATTAGGCTTTCAATTTGGTTTACATTTGCAGTTATAATTAGGATTTCAATCAAGGTTGAGGTTAAGGTTTCAATCTGGGTTACGTTTACAGTTATAATTACGGTTTCAAAACCCTAATTGTAACCCCCTATCATAACCTTAATTGTAACCCCTTAATCGAAACTCTTTTTGTAACTTTAATCGAAACGCTAATAGGAAGACTAATCAAAGCCCTAATTGTAAACATGATCGAAACAATAATTAGACCCCTAAACGCAACACTAATCCAAACCTTAATCGTAATCCTTATTGAAACCCTAATTAGAACCCTAAACATAACACTGATCGAAATCCTAATTGTAACCCCAATCCAAACGCTAATCGTTACCCTGATCGAAACCTACAACTTAACCCTAAACACAACCCTAATTGAAACCCCAATCGGAATACTAATCATAACCTCAACGAAAACCTAATTGAAACCCTAATCGTAACTCTAAATATAACCCTGATGGAAACCCTTATCATAACCCGAATCGAAACACTAATCAGAACTCTCAATGTAGCCGAATCGAAACCCTCAACGTAACCTTAATCGAAACCCTTATCGTAACCCTAATCAAAACCCTAACCTAAAACCTAATTGGAACACTAATCATAACCCTCAATGAAACCCTGATCAAAATCCTAATCGAAACCCCAATCCTAACATAAATTTGAACCTTGATCATAACCCTAATCTTAACCCTCATTGAAACCATAATCGTAACCCTTAACATAACACTGATCGTAACCATGATTCAAACCCTAATCGTAGCCTTAATCGTAACCCAAATCGTAACACCGTTTGTAAACTTAATCGATAACATCTTATCGCAACCCCGATTGTAACTCTAATCGTAACCCCAATCGTAACCCCAATCGTAACCCCAATTGTAACCCAAATTGTAACCCTTATCGAAACTTGTAACCCCAATCATAACCCGATTGTAACCCACATCATAACTCTAATCGTAATCCTACTTGAATAATCACAATTTAATAAATAATCACAGATAAAACATTTAAATATGAAATCAACGAACTAACAAAATTCAACCTTACACCATTACCTGATATAAAATATTTGGATGAAGAAAACACATGATTCAAAAATTATAAATTATTAAACCAACCGAAAATTAAACTTTGAACAAAAATTAGAAACCTAGGGATGCTGCAAATCAAAGATCAATGAGCTCATCGTTGTGCTCCAGCCGATTGGTGATTCTTCGTCCCTCTGCCATTCTCGTCTTTAACCTTCATGCTCTTGTTCACCACCGTACTCCAGTGGAGGGGAGATCTTGTTCCGGCGGCGTCTGGCTATCTCTCCAGTAACAAACTTAGGCGCCGTTTCACCAAAAAAAAAGGGACGTCGTTCTCTTCTCCAAAATGTACATCTTTTTTGCTCTGTGTAGAGTGCAAATCCATTATCCATGTAGGGTGTTGTGTGTCACTAAGGAGCAAAGTTGGTCAATCATTTTTTTTTCTTGGTCCTTGTTGGATGTTGCAATGGAATTATCTTCTAATATTTTTGTACCTTGCCCTGCATATTTGTTGGGATGGATTGTAAATCAGTTTGGATTGCTATTCCATTATTGTGTGATGTGGGTGTGTCTACGATTTAGGTCAGATGGAACCTGTTTTGGCACTGTGTTGTTAGTGTGTTTAGGATTTAGGAAATTTTGTTCAACGGTTCTTCTCGTGGAAAAATTCAGGAGTCAAACTTGAGGGATGGGATGAGAGGTAGGATGGAGGGAGAATTAATTTTCTACATATTGGGAAAAGATTTGATGCAAAGCTGAAACAAAAAAGAATGCCAAGTGGGTAAATAACTACAAAAAGAAGGTCCTTTAATGACTTTGTTATGTCCAGGATGAAAAAGTTAGACTTGCCCTTTTTTCAAATTTTCACATTTCTAGAAGCACATTTCCAGTACACTATTTGTCCACCTTCTTTGTCCTAGTTCTTTTGTTTTGTAACCAAAATAAAAAGGATTGTATCACATCAGTACAATGATCCAATTATTTGTAGAAAGAGTCATCATTAACACCCAAAAGTACTACATCTATTATTGTTATTGTTTTTTTTATCCCAACTCTCCAGTTGCATATGGACTCAACTCAAATAATACATCATAACTTGTGAATTCAATCAATTCAAATGCAATGTTGTCTGTGATGTTCGAAATTTACTCTTTTTTCCCAATTTCATGAATAAATTTTGGATAATCCAATTCTTTTCATTTTCATTTATTAATTTGGATTGTAAAAACATAGTTTTTTCCCCTTTTGAAATCTATTTATACTAATAAAAGGATTCTAATAGTGCTACACATATCATATTTGGCTTTGTTTTTCTTGATTTTGTTTACATTGTCAATTGATTCTTGTGAAAATCCTCTATCAGGAAGTTAAACACAAATATCTATTTTATAACCCAAAAGCGCTTTTGGCAATTACATGAACATAAACAAGATGACCCATGAACATGAACACAAATATCTATTTTATAACCAAAAAACCTCTAAACACTTTTATAACCCAAAAGTATTTTTATTTATTTTTATCAATCGCTACCAAAAACGTTTCTACTAATCTAAAAGCGTTTTTGACAATTCTAAAAACGCTTTTAGATTAGTAAAAACAGTGCTAAATGGGTCCTTATTCAAGTGGTGCTATTATTGCACCATCTATCCAAACATATTTTACAAAACAAACTACGAGGACAACTGAGACAAAATGACCAGTTTTTAGCATATGAACAAAGAGCACACCCCCCCCCCCCCCCCCCCCACCCCGCCCCACCCCAAGATGATTATGAGTTTTGTCATCTACATCCAAGACAATAAAATCCTTTGTAAGGAGATCAGGATTACAAGGTAATTTGGGGAGGACGCGGGTTGCACCTGCTAAAGTTACCTCATTTTCAAGTGCTACTGCAACACCAAAATGATATATGACTTATGCCATCTTTCTCAGTCAGCACGACTGCGCAATCAGCCCTGATTTCAGGTATGAGTTAAGTAGTTCCTACTAATTTTAAAAGAGCCCTTCAAAGATGTCCTAAGAGAATAAGTGTACTGCATTTTGGTAGCTTGCTTCAGCAACTTCTTCTTTGGGCATCTCTAGCAAAGACGCAACATAGACGAGTACCTGGAATTGGAGTCATGAAATGTAAACAAACATATATCGTAAACATTAATGACATAAAGGATGTTACAATGTCTATTTGAATTCTACCTGCTTCATGATTACTACTATGATATAAAAGCAAAGGACATGACAAAAAATCAACTACTATCATAAAGTTCCCTGCTGAAAGAGATATTCTTTTCTTTTTCTACGAGTAATGTCTGTAATTTCTATTCTTAACACAAGTACTAAAAGGACATGCCCCTGCACATCATCCATCAAGAAATTAAGAAAAGAACCACCAAACATCAGCAGCGGAAACAACAACAATAATAAATATACTTGAACAAAATACTTAGCAAGACTGTTGTAACTAGTAAGACATACAAGGTGAATATTTGCCGGGTGATTTAGTGTTTCTTTTGGAAGTGTTGATGCATCTATTGCACCAGCATTTGAAGCTGAGAGAACTTCTCGTGAGTGTGACTGAAGCTCTACAGGAAGAGAAGCATCTCCCTCAACCAGATGCAGAGAATCTAACTCAGACTTTGGTAATGCATCAGGTGCATCTGTCTCCAGTAAAATTCTTTCAAAAGGCACCTAGAAACGAATAATATAAAAAGAAGATACTATTGGATTCAACAGTGTCTAGTGTATTAAATAGCACACAACAACCTAATTATTGAACTAACCATCTTCAGCATCCTCTTTGCCTTTTGTAATTTCATGGACATGTAAAAAGCTAGACAAGGAAAAGTACGCACCAAGACTGGCAAATTCAGGAACCATCTCAGCAGAACCGAGGTAAGAATGAAGAATCACACCAGCAGGAAAAGGCCCCAAAGATCTGACAAAATAATTATCCATTTTAGAAAGTATTGAATAAAAAAATTAAAAGCTACAAGGCAATGACAAATGATTACTTTGGATAAACCTCATAAATTACAAATTATGAATTAACATTACTATAAACAAAAAAAAAAATGCAGCACCTATGGCATGGAAAAACAAAATACACCTACATTTTGAGGTTGTTCTGCACAAAAACAAAAGTGCAAAACCTAAGGGCCATGGAAAGCAATCATTAAGCAATGATTCAACGAACCCAGAGCACAGGCATTTTGCCGATAGGTAGAGACTTTACAGGAAAGATTACAGAGACGAGCTACAATCCATGAAATTCAGTGGTTAGATAACTTCAAAAATTGCAAGAAACCGGTGGCTGGCTGGCTGGCTGGCTGGCTGGCTGGCTGGCTGGAAGGATGCATGAAACAAATTTCTAGGATTGAAGTTGGAGACACAGACAAAAATCAGACTCTATAACTGAGCAACCCACAGTAAATGCCCCACTTTCAATTTAATTCCCATCAAGGTCTCAAAATAGCTTCTTAGTTCTTGGTTGTTACAACCATGTCCATTTACTAAAAAAGTCCTAATCATTAAGCAATGATTAAAATACATATAAAAGTAAAAAAATTAAAAACTATATACTTCATTATCTGAAGAAGGTCAGCAAAAGCACGAACGCAGTGGATGGATGCTGGCTTTTTTAACTCTTTTACAAGTTCAAGTTGTTTCCTGAATACATAAACCTGCAGTGGAAACCTTATAACACGTATACAATTCTAAGGAAGGTATCGATGATGAATGGGATAAAAAATTATTTTGATCAGCCCATTAAGATTTCAGGAACATATGCAAGCAGCTACATATCTTTGTAGCATGGAAACTCAAATGTTTATGGATAAACAACAACATAGAGGCTGATTGATTGGACGGAAAAAGGAAAAATAAAATTGCCTTCCTTCTTCATTCATTGACACCTCTTCCAACTTTAAGAACAAGGATAGAAAGTGAGATCATGGGTCAATACTCTTTGGTGCGGTAAATTACCGAAAACATTGCAATAGCATCCCAACTATTGAGTCTAAAACATAGCACCCATGAATTGTAACTCCAAAAAAGAAATGCGCAACAAAATGCTCCAACCTTATCACTAGAAGAAAAAAATTGATTCTACATGCGAATGTGTGTGAGTTGCGTGCACAGATACAGTGTTTGCATGTTTTCATGTCTGTGTCAAAGCAGAGTATGTGGTCAGAGGGTGTGTATTTGTGCATGTATGGGTGCATGTGTACAATGCAAACATAAACAGTGCTAGCTGCTATTTTATCTCTAAGGAGTCTAGGCTACAAGTCTTGTATGGTTTTAAAGGCTTTCCCCTTAGGAGTTTAGGACTAAAACAGTTTTTAGATGCCTCATTTACAATGCAGGCCAAATTGGACGCGCTAGATACCAAATGGCCCAACACAGAAAAATATGCACCACGTGGTCCAGTTTTGAATGCACTTGCGGTTGTTCGGACGCTCGTCAACCTACAGTAAAGTTGATGAAAAATTGTGTGCGGCACATGATCAAAAATTGACATAAAGGTTAACGGGATTGACGGTAGGAACTAAGGTGGCACACAATTGAAAATTCAGATACCCTTCGTGACAAATTTTAATCCAGGGGGAGTTTAAAGGAATTTTCTTCTCTTAAATTGAGTTATTAGTTTTAGAGTTACAACAAGCATCTTTTGTGATTATCAAATAATTATAAAACTTCCTATGCAGAAATTTTCTCTATTAAATATAGTCACTGTAGAAATTCTAAGAATCCTAGGGACTCTTTTTCCTTGGGTGTTAAGTGAATTCTGTATGTGTTTATCAAGTAATTATATCAAGTGGAATTTTTTTTTTCCACCAACGAAAAAAGGGTGGGGTGGGAAGTGCAATCCCCAACCCGCAAATACTAGCTGACAGGAGAGGTCAAACACATAGTCCAAGAGCATACCCTACCATGTGCACTGGTGAGACTCGAACCCAAGCTTTGAGTGAGGATGAGTGAGGATAAGTGAGTTCTCTCTAATGCTATATGCATATAGTTGACGGGGCACTATTCACTGTGCCAAAGCATCCACAAAGTTTCTCTTTAGGATTCCAATGCTCTATTCTCATATCCTTATCTTATCATATCTATATACATAAAGAAGCTTCTTATAAGGGTTTTATGAGGGGTAAGTGTATAACCATATGAAAAATAATTTGTCGACTACAACAAAATAATAGAACTTGAATTGTCCTTATATTTGAATTCTTAGATTATCATGAAAACTTACAATGGCAAATCCCGGGTCCCCCCACCAACAAAAACAAGTGCAAGTAACGGATAATATACGTACTCGATGGCATTGCCACAAAGGCTTCACAGATTCGCCCACGGTTGATTCCCATGAGAAGAGATGACTAACTCATACGAATATTTAGCAAGAATTAGTTGGAATAATAGAAACCTGATCTGTGAAATCAACCTTCTTCCCTTGCGAACCTTTGTCCAAGCCAATCTGAAAGGTTTACATGTTTGTATTAGAGGTGCCTGTAATTATGTGTATAGAGATTTTTTAACCTATTAATTTTTTTATTGTAGCAAATCAGATTATATAGTAGGAACTTCACGTGACCTAAAAAATTGATGTGGCTGACTCATAAAGAAACAGAAATCAGCGAAAGAGATAGCAGTGGCATGGTAATATTAGGATCACACATCCTAAGCTTTGCTCGTAAAAGTTCCTATAAGATAACATGGCAAACCCCTCAAATGGGTAGCCATTCAGAAATAATGAATGTTGAACCCGGAAGTTGAACCCCAAGAGCCAAGTGACAAACCAATTTTTCCGCTTTCTTACTTGGGGTAGGAAAAATTCATATAGTGAGGGCAAGGGCATTGAAGGAAACTGACCACAAAGGAATTTTCAAAAGGGAGCTCTTCACTTCAAGTGATTGATTAAAACCAGAATGGTAATTTGCAGACAGGAAAACAGAAGATATAAACATAAACAAAAAAGAAAATCTTCAAGCCAACGGGCCCTAGCTACCAACCTCTCCAACTGCAGCAGAGGGTGTACACTCGAAGAACTGTTTTAAAGTGTTAAGCCAATTGGGTGTCCTCTCTGCAACATACCTACATACAAGAGAAGAAAAAGTTTAAAGAAAGATACAATTAAGAACTTCAATCTCGAATGAGAGAGAGAGAGAGAGACTTACCAGGGATGGAGACCGAAGCAGGGAACTATGCAAGGATAAGACTCGCTAATCTGCTTCACCAAATGCCAATCTTTCTAAAAGGAAACATTAGAATGGTGGAGATGTTGGAGCGGATTGAACATAAGAATAAGGAAAGGGAAAAAGGTATGATATGGAAGGGGTACCTCAGAGACTCCATTAACGGCAAAACGAACAACGCCAGATTCAAGGGATGCTGCAATTAATCCGGGTGCCTTGTCAAAGATTCTTGGGTCTTGCAGGTGACAGTGGGCGTCAAACAATTTCATCGTCTGCCCGCGGCCTGCCGCTCTGCTCTGCTGCTCACCCACGCACACGCTATGCAAATTGCCCCAACAAGAAATAGTTTTACCAAGGCTTTTTAAATAATCCTTTCACCCAAACATTAATCTGCAAATCAACCCAAACACATATAGAACACCGTCACTAAATCCACCAATTATGGAAAGAGAAGAAAGCAGAAAATCACTAACCTGTACATCAAAGACTTATAAAAATAAAGATTAGAGATTGAAAAGAAGAAATTAACCTGCAACATGAAAAAACGTTTTCAGAAAAATAAAAAATAAAAAAAAAATCACCAGAAACCGGACATGCAGGCATTAAACAAAAATAAAAATGCAAAAAAATACCTTTTTATACATTTGGGTGTTAGTGTTTCCAGGGGATCTTAGATTCTTAGGGTTTTCCAGGGAGGAGAGGAAAATCGGGAGGCATAGAGGCAGCTCAGCCCGTGGATTTTGGGTTTTGGAGAGGTCAAGACGAGGGAGCAGAGGATGAGGACGATCTAGACCAAGAAAGAAAAGAGGGCGATGGCGATGGCGATGGCGATGGCGATGGCGATGGCGATGGCGACGGCGAGGTGAGAGGGCGACGGCCAGGGAGGGAGGGAGGGACACAGCGAGAGAGTTTGAGTCTTTGAGAGGGAAGGTGTGAAAAAAGTAAAGAAATAAAAACATAAAAGTAAAAATCAAGTGTGCTTTAATTAAAAATATATGCACACCACATTTCAGCAAAGCGGGACTCGATCCCGCCTCATTTTTTCCGTCTAACTATGCCGACAAAATTAATATTTGTCGGCCAAAGAAGGCATGATCATATGGTCAGTTTTGGATTTTTTCCCAACAAAATTTAAATTTTAGGGCTTAAGGTTTCCTGTGAGAAAAAATCCCTAATATGAAGAGTAACAAATAAGAAAGCAAAATTTCAGCACTTATGGTAATTAATAAAAAAAATATCAGCAGTTAAATAATATATTTCATTGTCTAAATTAACAAAGCTATAGATGATATATAGCATCCTAAAAAGCATTAGAACTGTACTTTCATAGACAACTATATAATATTAAGAGCATTTACAAGTTACAACCCTTCAACAAATGGTATTTTGACTCTACAACCTAACCCTCTAGATGTAGATTGAAAGTTGACACTCCATTGAGGAGTAATTTTAGTCCCCTGTTATAATGCATTTACCACGACCTGAATTCTTGCCTCTTTCTAACTTCTAACACCCCACCAAGGAATAACTTTTGATAGCATATCTACATCTTTTTCCTCCAAAGCAAAACACCTAAGCCATTTAATTATGCATGGTCAAATAAGTAAGAAGAATGTGAAAATCTGTGATATCCACCTTGATCTTTCTATTACCATCCTCAACTCCTAACTAGCTTTAAGCATAATTTTAACCCAAGAGTTAAATAGAATGAATGAATAGTCTATGATCAAACTGCTAGGACAAACATACATAAATGATGATGAACCAAAGCATGCAAGAATTCACATCCATATGCAAATATATATTCACGGGGGATCAAAGGACAACACAAAAAGATAGGTTGCTAAGAGTGGTTTTCTTTTTTTTGGTCCAAGGGTGCCAACCCCAAGGTCTGCATAGACTATTTATTCATTCTATTGATCTTTTAAACCATATTTTTATTTCTTCTGGTTTGTGTATATTTGTTAAGATTCATACAATAGTAGTAATAATAAATATACAATTATGACATGCTCTGACTTTGATTGACTCCTGGGTTGTGTATATTTGTTAATATCCATAAATACTAGTAATAATAAATCAAAGAGAAAATTTGTTTGGCTCTTATTCTCAATGTACACCCCTAAATATATGGGTATTACTTGACACTTATTGTACTGGATGGCTGACCGACCTAGGACCCAAGATATAGGCAATTCATTACTTGGTCCTCCACCTTCTTCCTAATCATCTAATCTTTAGCAACGTTTTGAGTGGTACTTTTATGCTTTTATTGACCATAGCAACAAAAAAATTCAGACCCATTTCAATTTTATACAAATTAACCATATATATTTAAAGAGTACAATTTTGGTTTTTAGGAAATTTTCGATGGAAATTTTGATGGAAATTTTCGCGGAAATTTCGATTAAAATTTCGATTCCGATAAAATTGGACAAAAATGACGAAAATTGCTATTAAAATATAGAAATTTTGAATGAAACTTGACCATATGTTTATTTAACATATTATTTACTACATTGATAAAAAACATTGAAGAAATCAAATAATATAGTAGATTTCATGTGATATGTGATGAATATAATGCGCGCCGGAGACAATACTGTTAAAAAAATACTTCACTAATTAATAATTACATAATAAATTAAACGAATAAATCACCAATGTGGCAACGGAAAATAGCAAGCTTACTGAAAGGGACTTGGAAATGGTCTTCGATAGTTAAATTAAGCCGAATTGGGTTAAACTAGAACCAATTCAATGGCAGCAGTGGCGACAACGGTTTACTTAAAATTTCAATTTTACAAATTATGATAATTGAAAAACCAAACATTAAGGAAATGAAACTTTATGATAAGGGGATAAATTTCTTTTTCATAATTTATGTTTACAACTAAACGAAACACCAAAATGACCAAATCAAACCCCAAATAAAATCTCAAACTTTTTTTTTTTTCCAATTGCCTAAAGACTCCAAATCTCAATCTACCTTAAAAAAAAAAATTTCTTTCCCTTTTTTTTTCTTTCCTTTTTTTTTTTTTCCTTTTCCTTTCTTTTCTCTTCTTTTTTTTCTTTTCTTTCCCCGTGATTCACGCCTACCCCTACAGCCCTACTACACACTCATTCTCTCTCTTCTCTCTCTTCTCTCTCTTCTCTCTCCTCCCTCTCTCTTTCTTTTTCTTTTTCTTCTTTTTCTTCTTCTTCTTCTTTCTTTCTTCAGTTCTTCCTCCCCTGCCCAGCCTGTGACTAACCAGTTTGACCTCACCTCTTCCTTTTTTTTTTTTCTTTTCTTCTTCAGTTCTCATCTTCTCTTTCTCTCTCCTGGTCCCTCACTCCCTCCTCCTCCATGTTCTCTTCTCTCTGCTCCCTCTCCCTCCCCCTTCCCGATCTCCCTCTTTGTCTCCCTCCCCGGATCTCTTTTCTCCCTCCTTCGGCGGCGACGGCTCTGCCTCTTTCCCTCCGGTCTCAGCCTCCCCTCTTTCTCTCCGGTCTCTACATCGAAAATTTCGGCGAAATTTTTCGAAATTAATTTGGTATGATGTTAAAATTTCCATACCTCTAAAAAACGAAATTTTACTCCTTGTATATATCTATACAAAAAAAACCAAAAAGGAAAACAAAAAGACTTAATCCAAAAATAAACCCAGACATGATCCATCTCAGAAAAACTCATCCATAACATCAAAACAACTCAGACCCATCTCAATTTTATTCAAATTAACCATACATAATAACCAAGGAATTAAATTTCGTTTTTTTAGGGTGTCGAAATCAAAACACATGTTTAATAATTTTTCGGGAAGATTTCGCCGAAATTTATCGAAATTTACCGAAATTTACCAAAATTTATCGAAATTTTCATATTTTTTTTCAACTACAGAAATTCACCAAAAATAGCTCGAGACTCCAAATAATTCACCGAAAAATTTTACGAACTCGTATTGATGAGTACTAATTTCCTATAACCTCAAAATAGTCAAATTGCTTTCAAAAAAAATTATGAAAAATCCTACTATTATAATTTAATTCTGAAATAAATAATAATCGTCAAATTCTTGAATTTTCATTTTCTAAAATTCATTTCTTCACAACTAAGCTCTAAAACTACAACCAAATGTCTAAATTAGTTAAAATAAATTTAAAGAAATTTCTAATTCCTTTAAACAAACCTTAAAACAAATTTGAAAAATTTAAGTAACAAAATTACCATAAGCCAAAATTTGGGTTGTTACACTTAGTGAAGACAAAGCTTGGCTAAGTAAGAGACACGGGAAAAAAAGAAGGAAAGATAAAAAAAAACCACTGAAGAGAGAGGCACAGGAAAAAAAAGTAAGGAAAGAAAAAAAATGAGGGGGGTTTGGGGCCTTTGGGCAATTGGAAAGAAGAGAAAAAGGTTTGAGATTTCTTTTAGTTATTTTAAACCTTAAACTTTAATACATTTCTATATAAAAAAATAATTAAAAGTATCCTAAAGGGCTTAAAACCTAATATCCTAAAAAATATAGAGTATATAGGGTTTAATGTATAGATTATAAAATATAAAGAGTATTAGGGTATATAGAATATATAGAGTATTAGGGTTTAGATTTTAGTGTATAATTAAATTATACAGTGTAAAGAATATACTAATTTTGTTTATTCATTATACTAATTTTATTTAACAGTATTTACTCCAACGCGCATTATATTCACCTTATATCACATGAAACCTACTATATAATTTGATTTCTTCAATGTTTTTTATCAATTTAGTAGATAATATGTTAAATAAACATATGGTAAAGTTTCATTCAAAATTTCCGCATTTTGATAGCAATTTATGTCATTTCCATCTAATTTTTGTCGAAATTTAAAAATTTTCGAAATTTCCGTCGAAATTTCCTCGAAACCCAAAATTTTATTCCTTGATAATAACAAAGTAAAGTTGACCCAAAAAACTCATTTAGAACTCAATAGAAAGTATACAAACCCATTCAAAAAGGACATAAAATTTGGAATGAAAAAAGCATAAATAGAATGAGAGGTTGAAAGCCTAATCTCATACCTTATAGAAAGAATCCAACTAACACCCTCTTTCAGAAAGTGATGACAAAATTCAAAAGATATTCTTGAAGATGGAGAGATATTGACATGAGAAGGATGGAGATTGGCACCGAGAGAAAAGCCTGAAGGCAACTGCTATTTTTTTTCTTATATGAGAGAAAGGATTTTCATGGAACACAATGGGCCTTTGGCCTGTTGTTTTTTTTCCCGCCAAACTGAAACGCTTCCCTCGTAAAAAAAATAAAGAGGGTTTTTGCTGGGGTTTTGATATATGAGGGTTATTTGGGCATTTGTTCAAGTAAATATGGATATATTTGGAAGCTTGAAAAATTCATTAAAACCAGCCCAAGTGTTTCCCGTGTTTTTCATTGTCAGCACTTCTAGGAGGAAGCACCTCTCATGTGTTTCTTCCAAAACCACTTTTAAGTGCTTATTTAATTGGTTCAAAGCACTTTTTTTTTTTTTTTCCAAACACCATTTAAAAAAAAAAGTGCTTTTATTATTTTAAAAGCGTTTTTGGCCCTCCTAGAAGCAGTGTCAAACAAGCCCTTAGTCTCTGAAGTGCAATTTCATTCAATGTCATCCCTCATTTTTACCACCGAACATCAATTTAGTCCCTCCATCCACTTCTGTTTAATTTTTTGTTTAAAATACTATTTTTCCAAGAGCAAATATGTCTCAACACTCCTTAAACACACTTTGAAAATTTACCAAAAATAATTAAAGACACGAAACAAAATTCCCTGAAAATTCCTGCAGACTCGTCTTGATTACTAGTATTTTTATATGTGGTCAAATTATTAAATTGACGTTTAGTATTTTTTAGAAAATTTGGAATTCTCAAACTAGATTCTAAAAAATTAAAATACCATTTTGTTTTAATTTGACCCCATATAAAAATAGTTATAGTAAAGACAAGTCTATAGGAAATTTTGAGAAATTTTTCCGAGTCCCAAACTATTTTTGACGAATTTTGAAAGTGTCTAGAGATATAAAGACGTATTTGCCCTTAAAAAATGGTATTTTAAACATAAAATTAAACATGGACGGAAAGACTAAATTGATATTCGGTGGCAAAAATGAGGGATGACATGGAGTAAAATTGCACTTTAGAAACCAAATTGATGTTTTGGTAAAACTTGAGGGACTATTTGTGATAAAAAACATTTTATTAATTACTTATAATTTATTTTATGTTACATGGCAGGGTGTCAAGCCACGTGGCATTTTTCCAAATCCCTTGAGTTTTCAAAGAAAAATTGTTTGATCACTTCATTTCTACTCAACAAAAGACACTTTGATCATATATAAAAGAAGACCGTTAGAGTTTTCCAAATCATTTCCTCTATCGATATAAAATTTCTCTTGTCATTTATTATATTTGGTCTTTATTGATTCAGGTAGCCAGAGCTCCTACCCTTGCAGGAGCATATATATTATTTAGTAGACGACAGAATAGGCAGTGCAAAAGAAGAAGATAAGTTTTTAAAAAGACTGATTCAACGAGATATGCCTTATGTGCTTCTTTGGTTTTCTACTAGTAAGATCTGGCTTTTGGTTTGAAGATTGAATTAGTGGTCAACATGTGCTTGAACGACGACATTTCAAGAAGCAACTTCCTATGGTATGGGATGCTCCCCTATTGATGAATCAAATCACTCAAGAAAAAAATAAAAATTTTTTTTTCAAAAGAAGGACAGTGGGTTGCCAAGGCCCGAAGCAGTTGTTGATCTCATTTTTCCAAATGAAAAGTACATAGAGCATTGGTTGCCCAATTCAAAGAGCCAACATTGAGCCACAATGAAAAGCCAAATGATTGTTTTAGAATGGTCCCGAGTCACCCTGGACTTAAAAAAAAAATAATTTGACTTTGCGGAAGATAATTCAACAAAGTCAAATTTTCGGTTGGTTTCGAATAAAGATCAGTTAGTAAACAACCTAGTCTTATAATTTCAATACTAAGAAGCTAATCAAATAAAGAAGCTTTCAGGTTACATCCAGTGATTTGCCACGTCAGCACATAATAGGAAATAAGAACTAACAGAGGTATTTTAGAGCCAACGTTAGTTATTTAAGGCAGCTTAAACTCAACTTTTGAATATGAGGTATCAACTTGTAAGACACCCCAAAATTGAGGTAGTCTTTGCAATTTTCCCTTTTATGTTTAAAGGTGTGGTGGGTGGAAAATGGAGATGGTGGGGAAGTTGCAAAGAATGGAAAATAAAAAGGATGTCGGTGGGGGTGTTGTTGGGCTTTTAAAAATAAATAAATTATATTTTATTTATTTTAATGGTTTTATTATTTTTATCTAGGTGGTCATTTTTAAAAGTCACGTCAAAGTTTAGTGGTGGGGTATATGTGTGCCATGTAGGTAGATAACAAAATTTTTGACGAAAAATACAACAGAGGTGTGAAATTGACAAATAATAAAAGTTGAGATACGTTTGTACAACTTTTTAATGTTGAGGTAATTATTTATAAACATGGATTAAGATACCTACGTCTAATTTGTTCTTTTGATTTTTATTTTCAAATACTCATTGCCGACTAAATCTTGTGGAACGCACATCAGCACTTCATAGAGTTAGCGATACCCTCCTTGTGTGTAAGGCGACTTTCCACAGGTGGCGGATTAGAAGCCTACCTGGCTATCTCTATTATCTCAAGTCTCAACTGAAGCAAGAATCCGAAATCGAAGGCCCTATCTCTCTCGCATAGCAATGGCGGCCATAAGCTCTCTTGTGGGAAGCGTGCCCCAAACCCGTCCGTCGTGGAAAAAAAGCAGAGATGACAGTTATTCGAAAAGCCGGGTGAATTCGGTGGTCTGTATTCGTGGTGGTCGTGCCCCTTTGAGCCCTTTACGTATTAATCGTCTATCCTTATTTTCTCCGACCAGGTATTTGCTTGTTTCTTTCAAATTCCATCTCAGGGTTTCTTAGCTCTTTGCTCCTCTTATATTATTCCCAAATCGTTGTATTCCTAATTCTGCTATCCCTTGAATAACTAGGCAAGGAATTACATACACTTGTAATGATTGCAATGGCAAAATTCACTGAAAAACTACAATAGTTGAGCTATAATTTGACATTAAATACAACAAATCTCTCATCATTTTGAACACTGTAGCACCACCCTTCAAAGATTAAAAAGACAGGAAAATTTAAAACAGGAAAGAAGTTACTGCCTTGGTACTATTAGGCATAGACTCAGAGTAAACAAGATTGCTAATGCCCGTCAAATATATAGAAGAATAGAAACCGGGATGACAATTTTTGACACGACATGTGATATTAGTGGGTTCGCATTGAGCATAATTGTGTTCATGTCGAAATAGTGTTGACCATTCAACAAGATTAATAAACTGGGCGTGCTTCAATTCAACCCGCTTAACCTGAAGATAGCATGAATTGACAATTTGACATATTTCATAATCCTGTTGTGTTGACCAGTATATTTCATACCAATTTAACATGTTTAATAATGGAGTGGTGTTGACCTGAAAATTTTCATTGGTTAATTTTGAATATATAGCTATTGTATTAAGATGTACCTCTATATTATGTAGCTATACATTTTCAATGCCCTCTATATTATTCATTGGATGTAAATGATAATTTTCATTTGATTTTTGACATTTTCTTGTGAATGAAAGGCGTCTGCTTGAAGTTGGTGCTGGTAGATCAGGTTTACATAGAAAGAAAAGTAATACTTGGGAACAATGTATCTCCACGCTTGGAGAGCCGGTGACCAAAGCACTTTTTTGCGGGAAGTATAACTGCATTTCTAGCTCTTTTTGCCAAAGCAGAATTCGGCATCGCCTCAGAACATCTACACCAAGTGTCTTTCCTGACAAAACATCTTTTTGTTTATCCAAGCCTAAACTTGACAATGCTTTTGTAAGTAGGGCACCCCAAATTTCCCTCTGTTTGATGCACCATCTGACATTTATACTCAATCTTACATCATTTGTCCTGTTGTATTTGTGCATGTTTATAACTTGTGATACTAGCCAGGTCGAAAAGTATTAATATTAATATTAATGAGAAAAAAATTATTATTTCAACAATTTGGCATGGATTATACTTTTATTTCTCTCCTTCTGGGCCCTAGATATGTTCATTATAGAATTGATGGAAAATGATTGAAAATGTACCCTGCAATCTGTACTTTGTACAATTTTTGAGTTAATAAACTTTTGTTTCTCTTCGGGAGAAAAAATTTACCCTGCTGCTTCAGCTCAAAACAGCATTCTTTCTCTTCAGCATGATTGATATTGTACACACTATTTGGTATTTATCAATGAAACTTAAAACTGTTTCACACCATGTGGTATTTATCAATGACTCTTAAAGAAAATTACTGATACAATTTTATGGGAATGTTGGACTGCTTTGTATTTGTACAATATTCATTGTTACGATACACCATTTGGGTTGTGGTGTAGGTGGTGTAGGGAGGTGGCTTTTGATGTATTTGGGATTGCTGTTTGGAGGAAATATAAGGGCAAGTAGCTTCTAGGATGCAGTAGTGGTGAAAGTGGAGAAGAGAATAGAAAGTTGGAAGAAAGCCTTTTTGTCAAGGGGAGGTAGACTAACACTAATTCAATCATTTTTAAGTAGCTTGCCAATTATCATCTCTCACCCTTCAGGATTGCAAGCAGTGTGGCCAAAAGTTTAGAGAGTTTGATGAAAAGTTTTTAATGGGAAGGAGTGGCAAAAGGGAAGAAGAAAGGTCATTTGGTTAAATGGGATGTGGTGTCACAAGTCAAGGACAAAGGGTGTTTAGAGGTGGGGAATTCAGTGGAGAGAAATGAGGTGTTACTTGGGAAATGGTTGTGGAGATTCTTGGAGGAGAGGTATTCCCTTTGGTTTGCTGTCATTAGAAGTAAATATGGGCTGCATGAGAATGATTCGGATACCAATTTTGTGATAAAGGGCTCAAGTCAATGACCATGAAAAGGCATCTTTCAAGGTAACAATTATCTCTCTTCTTGTTGTCGTTTGGAGGTGGGAAATGGGGAAATGGTGACTATTTGGGAAGAATGTTGGGCTGAGGAAACAGCTTTCTCTTAATCTTTCCTCGTATGTTCAGATTGTCACAATTCCATAATCTTTCCATTACAAGGTTGTGTGCAGATGCTCTTTCTTATCTTTTGACTTGGAATTTCGGGTTTCATAGGAATCTAAATGATCAGGAAGTTGGGAGTTACTTCATTATTATCTCAATTAGAGAATGTAAGCTGTTTCCTTCTAGGCAGAATAGGAGGTTGTGGAAGTTGGAGTCGTCTGGGGTTTTTTCTTGTTTACCCTACTCAAAGCAGCTGATGGGCAATCCTTCCCTTTGCCCTTTTATTCCCTCTTGTGTAATTTGGAAGGCTAAGGTACCTCTTCAGCTATGGGTTTAGTATGGATTATTGGTCATGGAAGAGTTATGCATGTGTCATGATTCAGAGGAGAAGAGCTTCTGTTTGTCTCTCTCCCCACTTGGTGTGTTTTGTTTAAACAGGGTGCTGAAAGTGCGAATCATCTGTTTCTTCATTGCCTGGTTGCATCATTCTTATGGCTAAGACTGTTCAGGGAAGCTAATCTGAGTTGGGTCATTCCATAGTCTTGTGTTGCATTATTTGTGAGAGTCATAAGTTTTTTGTAGGGCGGAAGAGGGATGTGGTTCCAGGGGGATGTGTTGTACTGGCTATTTTGTGGGTTATTTGAGTGGAATGAGATAGAAGGGTATTTGATGATGTTAGGGGTGAGGAAAAGGAATATTTGTGGGAGAGGGTTCAGTTTTGGGAATCCTTATGGACTTCTTTATCTTCATAATTTAGGGGCAGTTTTTTTTCTTTGTTTTCGGATTGGAAGGCTGCTCTCTCTTAGAGTTTGGAATGTTGTCTTTGATGCATCTTTTGTTTTGTGCTTATTGTTATTAGGTGCTGTTTGGAGGATATTTATTTAGTGCAATGGACATCTTGTCCTCTGTGTTTCATGGCGAAAAAAAATACAGATATTGATGCACTTTTGATGGTTTTAATAGGAAACATTCTGACGTACCTGTTATTAATGCTCAAACTTCCAAGACAATTTCATTCTGATTTATTGTGGTCCATATAATTTTTAGGTGAAGCATGTTCATGTTCCATATGCAACCTTGGGACCAGATGAGCCACATGCAGCAAGTACAGCCTGGTCAGATGGTATTCTTGAGAAACAGGATCTGGATTTATTATATCCGGGAGTAGAACAAACAGAGTTAGAGGGCTTTTTAAGTTCTGAACTTCCATCTCATCCAAAGTTGTATCGAGGACAACTGAAAAATGGGTTGCGCTATCTGATTTTACCAAATAAAGTTCCACCAAACAGGTTTAGCCTCTCCACAGGACCGCATCTAATTGGCTTATGCTTTTCTGGTTATGTAGAAAGATAGGGTAAATCCTATGTGATAATAGAAAAATCCGGGTTTCATATCCAGTTTATTTTTAAAAAATTTCATACCTGCTCTCTTACAAATAGAGCACATCTGTTGGAGTTTTAGGTTTGAAGCACACATGGAAGTTCACGTAGGATCAATCGATGAGGAAGACGATGAACAAGGAATCGCACATATGATTGAACATGTTGCTTTCCTTGGAAGTAAGAAACGCGAGAAACTTCTGGGGACAGGGGCTCGATCAAATGCTTACACTGATTTCCATCATACAGTGTTTCACATCCATTCTCCCATTAGTACAAAGGTATTCCCCTTTTTCATAAACCAGCATTCAGGATTTCATTTTTTGCCATTTTTATTAATTTTTTATTTTATCTATGTCAATACCCGAGCAAACTAACAGAATTGGTATTGATTGTTCTAGTTTTGATATATGTCAAACAGAATGCATTAAGATTAATGATCTGAGAAAGAATACATACATTTCCCCCCTCAAAACCTGATGATGTTTTTGCAAAAATAGAAAACTATAAATACAATTTGCACTGTAAACTAATTTGTATATTGTTTTAAAACCTAGGTCTTATACATGTATTGATGATAATATCTTGCTTTTCAGGATTCTGATGGAGATCTACTTCCATATGTACTGGATGCTTTGAATGAGGTATGGATGATTGATTTTTCTATATGAGCTTAGATGCATGCCTGGGTGCAGTAGATATAATACATGATTAGTATGTTGTTTGTATGTCAAAAATTTGACCCCTTTTATTTTTTTCTTTCATTGTTTTGGTCAAACCCCTTTATCTTTTCAGAACACATTTCTATAATCATCTGTTTGACAAAAAAAAAAAAACCCGGAAGTTGGTTGTTTTGACATCTCATCTACTTTTGCTTCATTAATGTGTACAGATCGCTTTTCACCCGAAATTTCTTTCTTCTCGTGTTGAAAAAGAACGGCGTGCTATACTTTCAGAATTACAGATGATGAATACTATAGATTATCGCGTTGACTGCCAGGTTGGGACTGAGTAGTTTTATTATTTTTTAGCTAGTTATATATTATTATTCCTCATCATTATCTCAACTTTTACATATTTTGATTTTGAGTGCAGTTATTACAACATCTGCATTCTGAAAACAAGCTGAGCAAAAGGTTCCCAATTGGATTAGAGGAGCAGATTAAGAAGTGGGATGTAGATAAAATAAGGAAATTCCATGAGCGTTGGTACTTCCCCGCAAATGCAACCTTATACATTGTTGGGGATATTGATAACATCTCAAAAACAATTTACCAAATTGAAGTATGCAAGAATTCAATTATTGAATCTTTTTTTTTTTTTTTTTCATGTGTCTAGATTAGCAATTTTGGATTCACTTCTATGTATAGACTAAATTTAGTTGCTTTGTTGCAGGCTGTCTTTGGACAAACTGGCCTAGAAAATGAGACAGTTCCTGCACCTACTCCTAGTGCATTTGGTGCAATGGCTAGTTTCCTTGTTCCTAAGCTTTCAGTTGGTTTGACTGGAAGTTTACCTAACGAAAGATCTTCTAATTCGGTGGATCAAGCAAAAATCTTTAAAAAGGAAAGGCACACAGTTCGTCCTCCTGTGAAGCATAATTGGTCACTCCCTGGAAATAGCACGAATTTGAAGCCTCCACAGATTTTTCAGCATGAATTGATTCAAAATTTATCATTCAATATGTTCTGCAAGGTATAATTGGTTTTGGAGAGTTTCTTCTAATTATCTGCTAAGTTGCATTTCTATTGGACTTTTATGAATATTTTTTGTTCGATAATCCTAGTAGTTTGGTTATTGTTTTTTATTCATATAGATTTAGTTACCTCTCTCTCTCTCTCTCTCTCTCTATTTCTATGCTAAGTTGCATTTCTATTGGACTATTATGAATATTTTCAGTTCAATAAATCCTTAGTAGTTTAGTTATTGTTTTGTATTGATATAAAAATGGTTACCCCTCTCTCTCTCTCTCTCTTGCTCTCTCTAAATATTTTTGTGAACTACTGCAGATTCCTGTGAGCAGGGTTCGAACTTATGGTGACTTGCGAAATGTTCTAATGAAGAGAATATTTCTCTCTGCTCTGCATTTCCGGATTAATACAAGATACAAGGTGCACTTTCAGTGTTACGTGCACAATTTCCAGTGTCCACCATGAAAAAAAAATGGCTACTTTTCCTTACTAACATGTTATCTTTTGTTTTTTTAATTGGAAACAAACTTTTATTAATATGAACAGTGTGGTACAATATCCACTAAGCTTAAAAGGCAAGAACTTAGCAAATAACTATACAAGCTGTATATCAAATACAGCAATTACACAAAGTAGAAGAAACTAATAAACAGCTGCATTCCAATCTAAAAGTAATGCAGAAAAAGAGATATCCCTAACTGCTGAAGGAACTGAAGCCCATAATGATGCCCAAAAACGACCCTCCCCCATAGAAGGAACACAAGCTTTGCCTGTTTTATTGCTTGTGTTTTGCTCTCTCTTTTTTTTCATAAGAAACACAGGCTTTATTAATGAAAAAAAGGAGAAAGATTATAAAATACGAGAAGCCATCAAAAGCAAGGTACACCCTCAAAGCAAAATCAAAGTCAATTGTTTCTTTCCAACGAACAATCCACAAAAGAGCCAAGCTCGCACACCACTAAAGTTGTTCGTGACGCTATTATATGTTGTGCAAGTATGAAAATATATATGGGTTTTGCTCATGGAGAGAATTAAGCCTGCAGCAAACTAGGGATGTTGAACTTTCTTTACCCAATGCCTGAGGTTATAAGTCATGAGTGATGGTCATATTATCTTGTTTTCTTGCAATTTTGTCTGAAATTCTTATTGATAATGCATTGTGTCTCTAGTCCCTTTTGAGTGCTAAATAATCAGTAACATCTATTTGTTTTTAAGTTCTATGACATTGTTGAAGTCTCAAATCGGATATTTGGATCATCCAATCATGCTAGTACTAAAGCTTGGGATGTAGAAGCCAGAAGAAAATAGAAGAGAGAAAGAGAGGGAGAGAAGATCAAGAAAGAGGGACACAAGGCAACTTTATGTTTTCTTTCTCAATTTAATGTGAAAACTCTCCAATCCAATAATAATAAGGCCTTTTTGTAGGCAATCCCTGCATAGTAAAATAATGCAATAACATAGTAATTAAACGCCTAAGTTATTGTATATAAAAACTAATAATAATAATTAAATCTCTAAATAAAATTCTTAAAATAAGTCTAAATAACATAGGGAATGCACCTACACCTCTAAAAAACAAATTTCCTTGCATACATCATCAGCTGGTTGATCAGAAATGCTTATATTTGTATACCTGAAATCCTGTTATGTACTTTTTGTATGTATTTTTTTGAAAAAACATGCATCCCTTTATAAGTTAGCTAATTTTTCAAAAATTACAGAGCTCAAATCCACCATTCAC
Organism: Dryas octopetala; assembly: GCF_963921425.1. NCBI lineage: Eukaryota > Viridiplantae > Streptophyta > Magnoliopsida > Rosales > Rosaceae > Dryas > Dryas octopetala. Next base: position 22,551,330 of record NC_141370.1, on the reverse strand, counting down.
TTCAATTGAATTGGATCATAGTGACTCCGGAAGGGAAGGATGCACCGTTACTACTCTTACGGTGACTGCCGAACCTAAGAATTGGCAAAGTGCAATAAGAGTTGCTGTTCAAGAGGTTTGCATTTCTGTCTTGCACTCTGAAAGGGAAGCTTGTTCTTGGGTTTCTGAGTGTAGTTTGCATGTTGTCAGTTTATTTGTTTGTACTGCTGTCTAGAGTCTAGATGGTCAATCCTTCTTGTCCCCAACTGGACATTATTTTGTAACTTCAATAAAATCGTTTTTTCTTATAAAAAGTGATGCCATTATGCAAGTTTTGTTTAATGAACTCAGTTTTGGCTTCATTTAGCTCTCTAAACTAAATGTTTAGGGAGATAAATCATTTTGTTGAACTCTTATATATATTTTCGTGTACTTCCATTAGTTGGCACACATGAATTAATGAACAATATTTTATAAGTTATGAAATTAAACATGATGATTGCGATGTCTTGCTTTGTTGGAACTGCACTTTTTTGTACCTTTCCTGCTCAATCTTTGAAAGAACAAACTTTGCAGCTGGCTCAATCCCATTGAATTTCCGGTTTATGATCCAATTTTCCAGCATTTATTTTTCTTACCGATATGTTATGCATCCCTTATGTTATATATTTTCTTTGGTACAGGTTAGAAGGCTCAAAGAATTTGGTGTTACTAAGGGTGAATTAACTCGCTACATGGATGCTTTATTAAAAGATAGTGAACATCTGGCAGCTATGATTGATAATGTATCTTCTGTTGATAATTTGGATTTTATAATGGAGAGTGATGCGCTGGGCCATACCGTAATGGATCAGAGACAAGGACACGATAGTTTGGTTGCTGTTGCTGGAACAGTTACTCTCGAAGAGGTAATGAGAATCATTTCTTAGTCTCACTTGATACTGTGAATTTAATTAAAGCTTCTGAATGAATCGTTAAAAACACATATAAACACAAATCGAACAGCAGTATTCTACTTGGCAGTACTTCTTGTTATATCGTATGTTCATATGCTTATCAATGTTGCCTAGAGCATGGTTCACTCTGGCACGTGTTACAAGTAGGCTTAGTTATAGTTAGTTCGCCATTTTGGATAGCAGGACACATTAGAATACTTAGGGTCAGTTTGGTACAATACTTTTATTTTTAACGACATATGTAAAGGAGAGATTTAGTGATATGTGTCAAATGTATAATTTATATAGTATATGTTAAAAATAATATAGATAAACTTTTTGTGTGCTTTTCTTGGTTAAGAACTTATAATGTATTTACTTAATCCTTTGTTGATGTAAACGATGTATTTTGGTTAATCATAAATAAACAAGTAAAGGATAGAATTGGGGATGTCAGTTAGGTGATCCAAAGCACACATGAATCATGTTTTGGGTGATGTGATCTGTATTGTAGTATGTAGGAGGTTAGGGGGTGTAGTGATCCCAGTAACTTAAGCTTCATTCCTTAAACATGCATTCAAAATTTGAAATGATTTTGCTGGGGTCGATGGTTTTCTATTCTTTAATATAGTTACATATTTACCTGTCAAAAGTTTAGGCAAAAAAATTAAGTTGATATTGTTGAGGAAATGCTGTTGCACTGAGATTGATGAACTAAAATTAGTTTAATCGTTTGTTGTGTAGGTGAACTCTATTGGTTCTAAGGTGTTGGAATTTGTTTCTGATTTTGGAAAACCTAGTGCACCCCTTCCTGCAGCAATTGTTGCTTGTGTTCCAAAGAAAGTGCATGTTGATGGAAAGGGTGAAACTGAGTTCACCCTTTACCCTAATGAGATTACAGCTGCTATGAAAGCTGGATTGGAGGAACCCATTGAAGCTGAGCCAGAGGTTTCTTTCCTAATAAACACGGCTTGCTCACTTTTTTACTTCCATTTGTAAAAATATCTATGCAAAATTCTTCTGTCAAATTTGACTTTATGGCTGATTCATTTTCTCTCCTATTTGCGCAGCTTGAGGTGCCAAAAGAATTGATATCTTCGTCACAGTTACAGGAATTAAGGCAGGAGTGCGTGCCATCCTTCATTCCCTTTAGTCCTGAAACAAATGTGACAAAAGTTTATGACAAGGAAACAGGGATCACTCAATGTCGTCTTTCAAATGGAATTCCTGTAAATTACAAGGTATCTCTTGCTTATGTTTCTATGGTAATGGGATCCTTTGACACGTAATCAAGTTTTGGTACTTTTTTCTTTTTCTTAAGTCAGTCATTTTACTTGTGAGTCCACGCCAATGGTACAGTACAAAGCAAATTACAACACAAATTTCTTCGAATCTACAAATTGAAATCGGGGACTAAATTTAGATTATAACATAGATGCTCTCCAATCTGATAAAATAGCAGAAAAAGAAATGCCCCTAAATTCTGAAGAAACCGAAGCCCAAAGAGAAGACCTGAATCTGACTTTGTCCACTCTCCATTGTCATGTATTGTTTTTGTGCATAGCAATAAAGTTTTGTTTCCTCTCCCAAAAAAAAAAAAAAACTTGTCAGTCATGTACTTTTTTCTATCTCTCTTCTATTAAATAATTTTTCACTTCTCATCATTGTGCTATGTAAGAAGATTGAAATATGGAGATCTGTGAAAGAGTGAGTGCAGCTTAAATTCTTAATCACAACATGCATTATTGTAGATGATTATTTAGTGTTGAAGTGTAATCTCAGTTGATATCGATCATTACTTCGAAACATAAGATGTCATTGGCCTGCACCTATAGTTTCTCTCGTTTTTATGGTTATTTTCTTTCACCATTATTGATGGGAAGATGCGCATGAGTAATAGACTGTAACATTATTGTAGATGACTAACAGTGTTGAAGAGTCATCACAGTTGATATCAATCAATACTTTGAAACATAGGATGTTGTTAGCTTACACCTGTAGTTTCTTTCATTTTTGTGATCATTTTCTTTAACCATTATTGATGGGAATATGTGCATGAGTAATGGGCTGTTACCAACTGACCACATATATCTTTGTTCAATCGCAGATTTCAAAAAGTGAGGCTCGGGGAGGTGTAATGCGGCTTATTGTTGGCGGTGGACGAGCAGCAGAAAGTTCTGAGTCAAGAGGTTCTGTTGTTGTAGGTGTACGGACTCTTAGCGAGGGAGGTCGTGTTGGCAACTTTTCAAGGGAGCAGGTATCTCAATTCCTCTCTCTCTTTCTCTCTCTCCCCCCTCTCAACTTTTACAAATATTAGGTGCATGGAATTTTTTTTTTATATATTGCTGTTTTTTCTGCATAGTAGATTCTTTCCTCTTGAATAATTCATTAATTATACGTTTGAGTCGGATGTTGGTTAAGTAAATTAGGAATCATAAAGGGTCATTACGTAAATTAGTTTTCAGAACTCACCAGTAATCTTTGAAAGATCAAATAGCTGGCTAGAGAGACTGAGAGAGAGAAATAAGGTATCTGTATTGCTTTCTCTCTCTCTCTCCCTCCCTCCCCCCCTCTCGCTAAAGGTTTGCATATATTAGATGCATGTAAGATTTTTTTTTAATATTGCTAAATTATTTCTGCATAGGAGATTCTTTCCTCTTGGATAATTCATAATTATATCTGTATGTTTGTTAAGTAAATTAGGTATCATAAATTCATCATGTACATTAGCTTTCACAACTCACAAGTAATCTTTGGAAATGCAAATAGCTGACCTATTAATTGTGAGTCATTTTCTGTGTTTTCCATACTATCTGGCAATAAATTTTTCAATAATTTGCAAGTTGTGTATTCAAAAAATATCTAGAAAATAACTGAGCACTACATGTTTGCTATTTTGTTTCTTATAGCTATAACTCTTTTGCCCCCTCTCGGAAATGACATTCAATTATAAAGTGGGACTATGTTGTGTACTTGCAATATTTTTATGTGACAGCAGTTGTTGATCAATAAGAAGAGATCCATAATCATATACAGACTATTAAATATGGTATCTGTAATTTTTTTTAATATTAGGAGCACTTTACTCTTTTCATTATAATATCTCCACTTCCCTCATTTTGCTGATATTATGTCTCATGTGTGTGTATTGTTGTTCTCAGGTAGAACTGTTCTGTGTGAATCACCTGATTAATTGCTCTTTGGAGTCCACCGAGGAGTTTATTTCTATGGAATTCCGTTTCACTTTAAGAGATAATGGGATGCGTGCGGCGTTCCAGTTGCTTCATATGGTACTTGAGGTAACCCCATTGTGACTTGTGATCTATGTACTGGTTTGTGGATGTTGTTGGGCATTTCTTGTCATGGTGTTGTTCACATGTTTTGGACACAATGTGTTGTAGTTTCTGTTTCCTAGGGGGCATAGCAGATGCATGCTTTAGAATAGATGAATTTATAATGTATGCTGGACGATATTGCTTGCTGACTTGCAGCGTAGTGTCTGGCTGGATGATGCATTTGATAGAGCAAGGCAATTGTATTTGTCATATTACCGGTCCATTCCCAAAAGCTTGGAGCGCTCAACTGCTCACAAACTCATGTTAGCAATGTTGGACGGAGATGAGCGGTTTGTAGAGCCTACACCAAAGTCATTGCAAAATTTGACATTGCAATCTGTAAAGGATGCAGTGATGAACCAATTTGTAGGCAATAACATGGAGGTGTGTAATTTTTTACCTGGTGATTTTTTTGTGCGAGTCTGAACATAACATAAATACAACATTTCTCATTATCCAAGGCTGCATGTGCTTATTTTTTAGGTAAGTATTGTCGGGGACTTCTCGCATGAGGATATTGAGTCTTGTATTCTTGATTACCTGGGAACTGTAAGATCGACAAGAAATTATGAGGGGGAGCATAAGTATAATCCGGTTGTGTTTCGATCATCTCCTTCTGATTTGCAGTCTCAGCAAGTGCGTATACTTGCATTTATTGAAATTTGGATGGCAGAATGTCTGTAATGCTTTGAATTGTGCTCATTGTTTATTTCCTTTTAAACAGGTATTCTTGAAAGATACAGATGAGAGAGCATGTGCATATATTGCAGGCCCTGCACCAAACCGTTGGGGTTTTACTGTCGATGGTAAAGACCTGTTTGAGTCAATTTGTGATGTTTCAACTAATGATGGTGAGTTGTATCAAATCTGGATTTAGGTATTGGATTTGCATCTTATTGAGATGTAGTTACTTATGTGTTGTAGCTGGTAATTGATTATGCAGATGCACAACAGATATCTGAGGAGCTGCTTATGGAGGGTAAGGATATTCAGAAGGATCTGCAAAGAAAACTTCGTGGTCATCCTCTTTTCTTTGGCATCACAATGGGGCTCCTGGCCGAGATTATAAATTCTAGGTAATTTTTTGGCTTAATTATTCCAATTACCTCATGAACATAACTTTTGTCTCACTATGCTCCTTAAACTTCATTTGTCTCACGTCACTCCTTGAACTTCATTCCGTGTTTCAAAAAACCCGTTTCTAATTATGTCAAGTTCTCAATTAGACTTTCTCACAAACTCAGGTTATGGGTCCCAGTTCGTCATTTCCATCTCATTGCCACTAAGAGCATCTCCATTCATTTCCAAATACTTTCCTCCAATTTTAGAATAAGTTTGAGAAAAAAAGTTAAATTTGGGGAGTGGCTATCCAATGCTAAAGTTGAAATTTTCCCCAAGTCTTTTTTTTTTTTTCGTTTGATTTCCAGTCTAAAATGACGGTTGAAGGTTTGGGAAGTCTCATCCATTCAACTTGATTTAGGGAAATTTTTAGGAAAAAGCTCAAATTTGGGGATATTTTAAGGAAGGGTTGGAGCTGTATTGTAAGTCATTTTCCCCCAAATTTAAATTGGGGGAAATATTTAGGGAAGGGCTGGAGATGCTCTAACTAGGACTCATAACTTACCACGTGGGCAAAAAATCTGAAACCCTAATATTTGAAAAAAGTTAAAACAAATTAGAAATTCAATTAAGTAAAAAAATAAAAAACAACAAGCCCCACCTAAAAAACATCAGACCCACCCTCCTCTCCCCTACCTGACCCCTTCCATTCCCTTCCTCACCCCCGGAGACTCATCCCACTGGTAGCCACTCTAAGAGTAGGAGACAGTGGTTGTGTTGGCGAAACACCAAACTCTATGGTGGCATTGGCAACCCAGGTCACCATCAACAAGTTTTGGCAGTGGCAGAGAAAGGCATGTTCAATGGTTTTTCGGAATCAGTTGGCAATACAAACACCAGGGGTTTTAGATCAGCGCTGGTGGTGTCGTACGTCAAAGTCGGGTGGCCGGCCCAATTGGAGCTTATGTAGGACAACTTGGGTCAAAATAATAGTTTTGGGTTATTTCTAATCTTTGGGTTTCATATTTCAATTAGGATTAGTATTGGTTACCCAGTAGGAGGGGTTTCTCTTCTAGGTTTCCCAGTAGGAGGGGTTTCTCTTCTATGTTTCCCAGTAAAAATAGGGTATGAATTAGTTTCCTTTGTTAATTAGGCTTTCCCTTTTATTTTTCCTAGTAAGAGTAGGGTTTGTTGCCTATATAAAGGCATAGTTGCTGTGTTTATCATAATCTTTTAATAAAACTTTGAGACTTTTCTCAATCTAGTGGATTCCAGTGTTCTTGTTTTGGGTTTTGATGCTTGTCTACACCTTGGTTCTAGTTTTTTGATGCATCAAGCTTACTGTTTAAAGCTCCTCCTTGTTTTGCTTTTGTTGGAAGCTCTCAAAACTGTAGAAAGGCTTCTCCTTTCTTGTAAAAGATGAATGTTATATTCTTTTTTCATTTCTGTTCTTGCTGTGAGAGAGAGATGGGCTGTGAGAGAGAGATGGTCTATGAGTAGAAAAAAAAAAAACTGTTTTTCTTTTGTTTTTCCCTGTCGTGAACGAGAGGAAGAATATGAGGGGTATTTTTGGTTTTTGAGGGATATTTTTGTTTTTCCATCCCTGTCGTGGAAAAATTATTGGGTATAACCGATATACCGCTACATGGTGTAACCACTCCACGTGTAAGGGTATTGTTTGACGACATGTTTATATTTATAGGGTATAGTTTTGATAACATCCACTCATATTATAACACATAGATTAGTTATACCATGTGACAGTATATCGGTTATACATAATAATTTCTCCCTATTCTGAAGGAGTGGAAGAATATGAGTAGAAAAAATGGCTTTTCTGGAAGAGGTATTTCCCAATGCTGATCAACATCCGATTAGATTAAGAGGGAAAGGGATGGGGTGAGGAAGTTGCTGCAGGTGGGGGAGGAGTTTGGGTGTTTTTTATTTTTTTAGTTATTTTACTTTTTTGTTTGGCGGAATTTTCAATTTTGTTATAGTTTTTTTAAATATTAGAGTTTTAAACAATTTTTTATTATTGTTTGTCCATATGGCATCCACATGTCTTTTACATAAGTTGGGCCCACGTAGGTACCATGTCAGCACTTTCAATGGATTTCTTAACGGAGTTGACGGAAGTGTGCTAAGTGAGACAAAAAAAAACTTTCAGAGGACAAAGTGAGACAAATGAAGTTTCAAGGGATGTGAGATTTAACCAAGTTACAGGGGGCACTAGTGTAATTAAGTCTAATTTTTTCTGCACATCTGCATAAAGCAAGCCTGTGAAGTTCAATTTTATCTGCAAATGTGTTCATCCTTACCCGTGATCTGCATGCTCTGCAATGAAATGTGTTATTTCTCCATGCTGTGCAATGACTTGTGTTTGTAAGTCTTCCTGTTGTTGGTTTTCTATCATTCATTAAAGTGAAATATTCCATGTGCTTTGCACAGGCTTTTTACAACTGTCAGAGATTCCCTTGGATTGACATATGATGTATCATTCGAGTTGAACCTTTTTGATAGGCTGAATCTTGGATGGTATGTCATATCTGTAACATCGACTCCTGGAAAGGTACGTATTCTGTTTTTGTCTATATATACAAGCAAAGATGTTCTGCCATACCCACACTCTTCACAGGTTTAGGTCTAATAAACATTCAGGTTCACAAAGCTGTTGATGCATGCAAGAATGTCCTTAGAGGTTTGCATAGCAACAAGATTTCTCAAAGGGAGTTGGACAGGGTTAGTTTCTTCTCTTTTCAGGTTTTGTGTTCTAATAAAGGATTTTGTTTTAATTAAGAGGAATTCTCTTGATCTTGTCTCTTATTTATTTATTTATGTCAACATTGTAGGCAAAACGAACCCTTATGATGAGACATGAAGCTGAGATCAAGTCGAATGCCTATTGGCTTGGACTGTTAGCTCACTTGCAAGCTTCTTCTGTTCCAAGGAAGGTAAACTATAAATTTTTTTACCGTAACTTCCCATTCTTTAGAGATTACAGTTGATACTCATGAAAAATAAATAAGTGGATAGAATACAATTTTATTACTGTTTTTAGTGCTTAAATTGTCACTTTGACTTATAATTTCTTAAGGTTTCTGTTCAAAATCAAAATTAATTGTAACCAAAAATCAAAGTAAACACTGTTGTACATCAAGATATTCTGTTTCATAGTGCTGTTTGGTTCAGGACATATCTTGCATCAAAGATCTTACAATTTTGTATGAAGTTGCTGCTATTGAGGACATATACCTTGCGTATGATCAATTGAAAGTTGATGATGATTCTTTATACTCATGCATTGGAATTGCTGGGGCTCAGGCTGGTGACGAAATGGCTGGTGAGGACATAATTTGTACTCCGTTTAAGTGTTGAACTCTTGTCTATCTGCATACTACAGTTGAAACTTTCAAAGAATAGTGAATTATCTTAACCAATCAACAAAGGTTTTTAGATACATGGATTGACTTCAACTAGAGTGGTAATGAGACCTTATAGAAATATGAGGGTTCGTTTGGTATCCTTTCCGATATATATATATTTTTTTTCATCTATGGTTTATACAGATGAAATAAGGAAGAAAATATTTGAAAACTGGTTTTGGAATCCCAAACCGAACGGGGCCTCACCTTTTCTGTATATTTGAAATTTTGAACCAGCTTACTTTGCCTAAGGGTGCATTACCTTTAGTAATGACTACCGAGTCTGCTTTTGCCACATAAGTTATACTTGCTTTCCTTATCTCATGAACCTATACTGTGCTGCTTCTGTAGAAATTGAAGAATCAGATGAAGGCTTTCCTGGAGTTTTCCCTGTTGGGCGTGGTTTAACTACAATGACACGGCCTACAACATGACTTTCACATGTAGTAAAGAGATATGTAGCATTAAGGTATGTCCACAAGCTTGAGGTTTTCATTTTTCGTTTTGATATGGCTGTTTGAGAGTCACTGAAACTTATAAGCAGGCAACTCGGGGAAGCCTGTGAATACATTTTCAAAGTTTCATCTTCTTTTAGTGTTCTCTTAATGACTACGACTATATTTTCTGGATTAAATGCATTTATGTCATGGATCTTATTAAAGATAACTGTTTAACAAAGTGGTCAGAATAATTTGCTGCATATTTAAAAAAAAAAAAAAAAAAAAAAAAAAAAAGGAAAAAGAAGAAGAAAGAATGATTCTCATGTGGTTCTGGTATTTGCAATGAAAAAATTTTAAATGAGCTAATAACTTAGTTTTAGGTATGAATGTATATAATTTTCACAGAGTAGATTGTCAGGACTCTGCGTCGTTTATGGCAATAAATGACACCATGTTCATGAAATTTCTTGACAAAAGAAGGGGAAGACGTAAGGTGCTCATGTGCTTCATGTCTGGGACTGAGAATATTGACTTTGTAGCTTCAGTAGCATGTATATATGACTCACTGAAAATGTAAATGGTTTTTGACCTTGCGTTATGGTGATTAGAGGTGTACTTGACTTTCCACATTTGGAAAACAGGTCTGATTGTCAGAAGGGAGGACCACTTGATTTCAAAGGCCTTGTTACCAAAGTTGTGGCAGAACAAATTATTGTATGGAGCTGTTGTGCACATTACATCTCAGACCATTCAAGGTGAACACCTCAACTGGCTTGATTGACATGCTCCTGCATATTATTTCCATCGGGAGCATTTGGAATCCACTGATGCTGAATGCATTCCTAGTACAACTGAACATTGAAAACTAAAAAGACAGTTATGGTCATCACTGTGTAGTACACTAGTACATAATTGCGGCTAGGTCAAGTAGATTGGGAATTTAGGCCAATTCTTTCATATTGTAAATTCATAAGCCTATTCGTTTTCTGAATTTGCTAACCTCTGCAGTCAACACTCCCTTGACCTTTGTCTGCTACTGTTAACTTGTTTTTGGGTTCCTTTTAAAAAAAAACTAGTTGAAGTGTGGACAGGACATGGGGGTTTGAATCCCCCAGAGGAAGGATGGCCTTAAGCAATCAGGATGTCCCTTGGGGATTATTGTGGTGGCCAATGTATGCTGTAACAGTTTCATATTAGATTTCACAAATCCGAATAGAGATTCATGCTTTGTATTGTACTTGTTTTCAGCTGCGGCCTCAGAGTTTTCTTGAGATACGTCTCCATTTTCAGGAGACTGGTAGAACCCTCTACCTGACTGCAGGATGCAACTAAAGGAATAGAATGAACTGAAGAATAACACGGACGTGTAATATTAAGCAACACATCATTACACAATTAACACCTGCAATTTGCGCAGGTGACTTCTATATAGCAGTCTGCAAGCTATGCTTCCCGCCAATTAAAATTCCCAACTCCCTAACTTCTCTCGCAATACTCATGCTAATTGATCCCAATTAATTTTGATGATCTGTCCACTGCTGAGTGAGCTTCACTTATTGGCTTTCTATTAGCGACGTTTCAGTATAGACTTGATTACACACCTAATTGGATTCCAGACAGCGTTGATTTATAGAACTTTTATTGTAATCAACAATAGTCTATGACAAGTCAAGCAAAGGAAATTCACGAAGCAACATGGGTAAACCATGAATGGTTAAATTGTCAGTATGTAGCTTTAACAGACCGGGTAAGATTTTCTTAGCAAAAAACTGGGTAAGATACAAATTTACTTTAAGTTAATGCTCAGAGGTTGATGACAATTTTACCACAAAAAAAAAAAAGTATCAAAACTCGAGATACTCTTTTTTTGCATTTGTTAGGAACTTAGGATAGTCCAATTGAAAGCCTCGTTGAATTGCTCCTACTACACCCAAGATCAATCTCCCTACCCCTAATAAAAAATAAATAAAGAGTATCAAAACTCAAGATAATGTCCATTTACAGTTATTCCAACCTTGTTCTTCTGCAATTATTCAGGGCAGGTAATTTCCCCAGCAGAGTGAATAAAGCCCATTAATCCATAATGACATACAGTATATTTTGTTAAACATACTTCACTAGAAAACTGAAGTATTACAATTTGCAACTGAGGTTTTATAGTTCCAATAAATGTTCCAACAAAGACGGTATAGACTAGATATTCCAAATCCTTCAAACAACTACATGACCAGAAAACAAAGCACGTAGCGTTTATACATATAAAAGAGATTCAACAGCAGTAGCCAGCAGCTCATCTGCAGCTTCAATTTACTAACCATCCCAGGGAAATTATTTTGGTTTCTCTCACGGATCTCTTTGTCCCTCTCTGCCAGTTGAACCAGAGACATGCTGGACTTTGGTGGGACATAAAATCAACAAGGTCCAAGGGGACCCAGCAGGGGAAAATTAATCAGAGCATCCTCCTCGCTGCGCTCTCAACTTAAAAATTTAGAACATCCATCTCCACTGTCAGCCATCTTTTTAGAACCTCAAATGCCACGGGGAAGTTTAAGGTCAGAGAGAAAAGCACTTATTATTGCTGCATACACAAAAATCTCAGGTTTCATTTCCTTCTCTTCCATCTCACGAAGATAAACTAAAGCCCCATCAGGCCTACCACACTTGCAAAGACCGGTAATGAGAGCCATAAAAGCAATTCTGTTCGGAGCACATCCTTTCTTGCCCATATTGTTCCAAAGCACAAGAGCATCATCGACCCTTCCAGCATTGCATAACCCATCTATTAATGTTGTGTAAGTAATCACATTAGGTTCTCTATCTTCACCAAACATCCTGGAGAGGCAAAGCATGGCTTTATCCACATCACCATTTTTACACCATCCATCTATCAACAGATTGTAGGTTACAACTGAGGGAACAAGCCCCTTCATCACCATCTCATTCAGAAGGTATTCGGCTTCTGAAACTCTTTTTCCCTTACAAAGCCCATTTATCAATATGTTATAAGAAACTACATCAGGACAATAACCAAGAGCAAAGATGTCCTGGAAGCACTGCAAAGCTCGATCTACTTCTTGAATTTTGATTAATCCATTCATAGCCGTAGAATAGGCAACTATATCCGGGAGAAAACCTTCTCGAACCATGTTATCAAGAAAATTACAAGCTTCAACTGCCTTTCTATGTTTGCACAGCTGCTTCACAAGCAAGGTGGCATATTTTATCCATGGTTCATGTCCACAAACACGCATCTCCTTCACTAGGTTAAGGGCTCCTACGACATCCTCTCGCCTACAGAGGCACCCAAATATAGAGTTGTGGGTAAAATGTGTTGGTTTAAGTCCTGATTGCTCCATCTCTCTCAGAAGCTTATAACTTTCCTCCAATCTATTTGAATTGCACAGTACAACAATCAAATTATTATAAATTAATACAGTTTGTTTACAGCCAATCTGAATCATATCTTCGAAGAGGCTTAAGGCCATGTCCAACTTTTCAAACTTCAGTAGACCATTAATAACAATTTCAAAATAAGTGGTGACAGGACGAACCCTTTTCTTAACTATAAGGAGTTTATTTACCTCAGCCTCAGCATCAGCATCAGATTTATTCACAGTCATTGCCTGAAGCAGTTGATAAGCTTTATCAATGGAGCCGTTATTGATAAGACCATTCAGCACAGAAGTGTAAAGAAAAAGCATATCCTCTTCTTCTAAATCTTCCTGGCTTTCCTCAAGTACCCGAATCATTTCTCCTTCATCAGAAAAAGATGATATGAGCTTTGTCAGTATCCCAGCATCAGAATGGATTCCCAACTCCTTCATTTCCGAATACATAGACAACGCTTTCTCAAGCTCTTTATTCTTACAGAGTCCTCCAATCAATACATCATAAAGAGAAACATTAAGAGAGAAACCTGACTTCCCCATTTTATCAAACAATTGAAGGGCCTTATCCACTCTGGACTCCCTGACAAACCCATGAATCAAAACATGAAATGTCTTTTCATTCAATCTGAGATTGTGGTCTTCCATTCTTTCAATCAAATTAAAAGCCTTATCCACCTCACCCCACTTGCTAAAAGACAACATCAAGATAGACAAGACATGGGCATCAACCCACCCCCTCTCATACATTTCATTGAAAACATTCAAAGCCTTTTCAAACTTCCCTGCATTGCAAAAAACCTGCAATGCCGGGGTCAGTGTGTACTTATCGAATTCCCACCCAGAATCTCGCATTTCTTTCAATCTCATTTCAAGCAATTCAATTGAACCAGACTTAGATATAGCCTCCAACAAACAATTGTAGCTATAACTATTTGGAACACAAAGACCCTTTATTTTAACTTGATCAAACAAAAAGTTAGCTTCTTCAACCAACTCCACACTACCTAAACATCTTATAAAGAAACCCAAAGCTCCAGGAGTCATGGAACACTTGGAATTCACAATTTCCATTGTCATAGCTCTCATTGGGACATTTTGTCGAGCGCGTGATAGATGAGAGGCCATGGCATTGTAAGTATAGCTATTGTGCTTGTACCCACATTGGTTTGATGCCCATGTAAAGAACATGTGAGCTATTTTCCAGCTCTTTAGGCCATTTAGCACATTTTCGACTGCTTTGGTGGTGATTCTTGAGGCAAGGTTCTTCAACTCTGGGTTGTCTGGGGAAAAGGGTTGCTTGGTGAAGATGGAAATGAGACCATTGGTGGTGTGGCTGAGGTCTGAAGGAAGAGAAGGGTCGGTATGGGTTTTGGTGCAAATGGGTCTTGGAGGATTTAATGAGGGTCTGAGGTTCTTGGTGAAGAAGAGTGAAAGAAGCGCATTTGGGTTGGTGGACTTCATTGATTTTCAGAGATTTTGATGGCTTTTTGAAATTCTTGGCAATGTCATTACGAAACGACTATGATGCCACCTGCCTTGTCATGTTGTGAAATTCTCTCTCTCAGAGTCTGAGTCTCCGTCATAAGTGTGCCCACCAATCCTCAACCTTTCAACGGCTCAATACGCGCGACAGAGATTCTGCTGCAAAAGCAGCTTATAAGTGTTGCATGAGTTGCATCCTCAACCCTAAACCCCTCTTATGTAGAGGAATAGTGAGATCTAATCTACGGATGGGCTAAACAAATGTATTTCCAATATATTTTCTTCATCAGTACTCTACTTTGCGACATCTTATCCAGACCAAAAGAAAGGATAATTGGTCCACCTCCGAGAACATAAGGATGAATGAGCAGCTGGTCAGAGGAAACGCAACAAGTGACCAATTTATACTTAAAATAGCATAAATTTCTTCCTACAATACTGGGTTTCTTTGATTGGCACAAGTGCCGCGTTTGGAGACTTCTCTAGTCAAGCCTTCACTGAACACCTCTAATCAGTGAAAACTGAAAACTAAAAATTTGATTAAAATTTGGTGTAAAAGATAGAAAAATGTGAAGAAAAACTATCAATGAATGAGGTATATACAGTGTTTTGGGTTTTCTAGCCATTAAAAATTTCTGGAATTTTTTTGATATGTTTTCAGATTTTTTTTTCAATTTTTATGATAAAAAAATATAAGGGATTAATACCATTTTGCTCCCCAGACTATTACACTTGTATCAGTTTGCTCCCTAGACTTCTAATTTGGAAAATTAAGGACTCTTGACTTTTTCAATTTTTCCAATTGAGGTTCTTCCGTCAATTTACACATTTTTTATCCAAATCTTTGAGGGCAAAATGGTTTCTTCCATTTAGATCTTATCATTTTTTCTTCATGCATCATTTTTTCTCTTTTATTTCTCGCTAAATTCTGGTTGATCATCTCGACATTTTAGATGAAAAATATATAAATTAACGGAATAACCTTAATTGGCAAAATTGAAAAAGTCAGGGTTCTTAATTTTTCAAATTAGAAGTCTGGGGAGCAAACTGATACATGTGTAATAGTCTGGGGAGCAAAATGACATTAATCCCAAAATATAATGGACACAAGATCTAGGCCGATGAGTTGCAAGGACCTATTGATCTGAGCCACACAGTCTTCAAATCAAAATGTGCCATCATATTTAAACAAGGACCGTCCGATTTCAATAGTCGGATAACCTGGGCCCTTTGTCTTCAAGACGCGCGAGAGGCGCGTCTTCCTCAATTCGTGTCAGAGCCCGGACCCGCTTTTGAAGCTTTTGTTGGCCATATATGGTCATGAGTTTGGTTTCAGGTTGTTTTGGGGCAGCAAACTCTAGTCGTTGGTGTTTGCTGATGCTCATTTGTTACCTAAATATGGGAAGGAGTTAGGGCCTATTTGGTTTTATGCATTTTCTAAAGGGAAGAAAATGTAAGATTCCCATAAGTATTCATTTTTCCCTTTTTGGGCGTTAGCTACCCATTAGCCAATAAATGATTTTCTACGTCTACACTTACCAAATATGGGAATACACTTCCAAAACCTGAATCAAACTGATCCTTATTAGAATTGTTCATTTTAAACTTTAGAGCAGGATTGTTACAATCTTTAAAAATTAATTTTTAAATTGAAGTAGAAATAAAAAAAACATCTTCATTTTGATTGTAGTTTAGTAATATATATGGAAAGATTAGTATACTTTTCTTACCAAACGATATTAGAGGATTAGAAATTAGAATTTGAAATATCGGATGTAGAGATAGGTAATCTATAAGCCCCACGAAAAGATCAAAGATAACTAAATTAAAACCTAAAACAACTTAATATTATACATAATCACAATATCAGTACAAGAAAACGAGGTTCCCAACTCTTCAGCTCACCCTTTTGCTATTTAATTTTAATTCTTGTCGTAATGCTACTACTACTGTCATCATAACCTTTTCCACATTCATAGTCTAATCTTAATATCTATATGTCATACATGAGAACATGCACATGGCCAAACTTACATAACATGCAAGCAAATCTGCCAAAGAAAATCGGAAAGAACTAGTTGGTGCAAATTTTAGTGAAAAAAAAAAAAATGTACTGTGAAACGACCATCTTGTATCAGATGGGAAATCCAGAAGTAAGCAGAACTTGGCCGCCATGTTTCTCATTTCAATAACAAGGCCATATAATACAAACATTGTACACAGCAATGAATAGTCTTTTCCCAAGTGAAAGAGACATAATATGAATGACCATACAAGGGCTATAACCCTTGTTGTGCAACTTGTACAAATGATCTTTTAATTTGCTAGAAAAAGATGGTCCATAAATTCTGCTAGCTGTTTCCAGATGTGGAGACTTCAGCACTGCAAACTGGGCAGACCTGCAGTTCAGTGCAAGTCATAATTTAGTAGCTTTCAGGCTAAAAAAACCCTATACATTTACAGCATATTGATATTATCAGTAACATACAATATTGCTTATATATCCAAAAAAGAGAAGTACCATTTATCCACAAGAGCATAATAATAATAATAAGAAATCACCAATGCTTCAACTAAAATCAAATCAATTTTAAATGAAAACCATGGGCATGTTATTCTTATCATCTTCCATTTTCAGAATTTCCTTCACAGTACTTAAGAAATTATTGGAACCAGAAAACATATGACAACTTTTCAAAGCACGACCAGATAACAAGAATTGCACATCTTTTCAGCAAACTATGTCCAATTTTAACAACACTGTTTGTCATAATATACATATCGATATTACAATAATTTAACTGGTTTAAACTTTAATGCCAGAGCATGTCAAAAAGCACCTGACAAAGATAAACAGGTTGGATTTCAACCCTCAGGAAACTCTAACATATAAATTGTCCCAAATTAGTTTTTCTCACGTATCAGAAACCACTAAAGAAAAATATGGTGGTTCACACAAACTGCTTCCACATTATTTCCAGCTTAAGAGCCCTCAACCAGACTAACAGATTTGAAGGGATCAAAATTCACAAAACACATGGTAATGAAGACTACAAGTGTCAGAACTTGATGACAGAAAGCATCAAGTTTGATTTGAAAAAAAAAAAAAAAAAGGAAAAAGAAAAAGTCTCCAAGTATATTTTTGAGAGAATGGAATAAAAAAAACTGTTTTTTAGAAAAGGATTAAGAAAAAAATTAATTACATTAATAGATTATATAAAGAAGTAACAACCATTCAATTGGCAGTGTACAGAAAACTCAAAATTTTCAAAACCATACCTTGTTTATTGTCAACCAATTATTTATGCACTCAGAATGATAGGAATGTTTGCAAGAAAGTACGGTCAAGTTCTCACCATCCTCATAGTCCAACCGACAAATGACACACCTGAAACAGTAGTACAAAAATATAAAAACACAACTTCTATAAAAGCTCAAAAAAGTAAAAATTGCGTGCTTACGACTCATTGCTTCCATTCTGACTGCTTCCTGTCTTGTAGCTTACTGAAGGCAATGAGGCGATTGTATTGGCTGAAAGCCCTCTGCTCTCAGTTCCAACAACTTCACCCAGTGCAAGTAACTCCTGAGATAGTTATATAACGTTCATAGAAACAAGCCATGAAATAAATGCACTACTAAAAGCACTAGAATCCAAAGCCAGCTTACCTCGTATGAAAGTTCATCTGGGTCAACCTCCTCCCATGTATCCTACAAACCAACAGTAGATGAGATGCATAGATTCAATGCCGACAGAACATGCCAGTCTTGTATAAGATTCAGTAAAATTTGGTAGTCTCATACAATCTTAAATCTATTGCTGATAAAGCAATTGGAAAATAATGTTGAAAGAGCTGCATAATATGACCGGCTAAAACACAAGGTCCCATGTCACATTCAACTATATACACAGAGAAAACATATATATTTTATAGAGAGAAAATTGTACCTCATACAGTTAGGAAATACATTTCCAAATGACATATTTAAAAGGACAACAACTGCTTAACCCTACCCTATGTATATTCACCTGACAATAGGAGGAGAAATTCATCATACCAACATTTCATGGAAGAGAGTCGGATTCTGAGCTTCCCTATGGGCTTCGGTTTCTTCGGAGTTTAGAGACTTTTCTTTTTCTATCATTACGCTGGATTGGAAGGCTGAAGTGTCTTAGATTCTTAATTTATGCTTGTTTCTGTTCTGTCGAGTTGTTATTTACTGTATATTTGTAGCTTTGTGATGGTGGATAGTTTGTCCACTATGATGTACATTCTGTTTTCGATTAATAAAAGTATGTCTTTTATCAAAAAAAAAATATATATATATATATATATATATATCATACCAACATTTTAAACCGAGAAGGCATTTATGTGACTCATGATGCCTCAAGACAATGGAATTAGTTAAATCATTAAGGAAACGTTTCGAATTGTACACTAGGTATAGTACAATAATAGAATTAAACCAACTGACTGTCTTTCCTTATCCTCGTATGGTCGTATATAATTTGCCCTTAACCCTAACTATTAGGCTTTTAACATGCAACAAACCCAAGTTTTTGTAAACAGTTTACCACCATATTCTTATAACTAACCAGTCTCACACCACTCCTAGAAAAAAAAAAAAAAAACAAAAAAAGAGCTGCTATTTGCACACCCTTTTTTTTCTTTTTGCACACAATTTTCTCCTATACACCCCTTACTCTCTTCTAAAATTTAAAATTTCTTTTAACACACCCCATCCCATTACCAAAATACCCTAAATTAGTCATCTTATCAAATTTCTCATTGCACACGCACCCCACCCCATCAAACACCACACACCCCACCCAACATCCAAACAATACACACCTCCCTTCCAGCAAACACACCCCACCCCCGACCCCACCTCCCACCCCAGCCATCCCTCACCACCGCCTGCAGCACCCCCAACCCCACCTCTCTCTCTTCCCTCCCTTTTCTCTCTCTGAAAAACCCAAAAACACACTACATGCATTGCCTCCTCTCCAACCTTTATCATTACCCAGTAATTGCACGTACACCACATAGGTAATGGAGGAAAATTAAGTGTTGACAAAAATAACTAGATCAAAGAGAGAAAAAACGTGCCCCCTAAAAAAATGATTGATTTCTTTTTATTATGTCGGTATTAGTAAATACCTTAATGAGCTTATCCTATTCCCACTTACATCTCAACGTACTCAAACCTCAATAAAATGTTTGAGCTGATCATTCTCCATTTGCTATTTTTAATGATACCCACAATTTACATTCGAAAGGGGTTAGCCCATCCAAATTGCCCATGCTCAATTTCTCTACTGCTACTCCGACGCCCGACCACGCTGCCTACGCCACCACAGTCCGTTCGGCACTGATCCGCCGAAATGTGAGTTTCGTTCGACAGTCATCGGCCAAAATGTGAGTTTCGTTCGGCAGCTACCCACCAAACATCCAGGACCAGTTCGGCAGGTACCCACCGAACCAGCTGCAGTTTTTTTGTGGTTGCAGCAGGTAGAAGCGCGGCGTGTTATGCTCAGCAATGGCGAGCTAGCTGGAGGAGCAGCTACAATGTCGGCAACTCGACGGTGCGACGCGGGAGTGGAGCTGGTGGCAGCTTGGCTCTTTCACAGCCAGAAACAGAGAAAGGGAGAGAGGAGAGAGAAGGAGGAGGTGACCGGTGGTGGTCTCACCACCTGGTTCACCGACGATAGCTGCCGGGCAGAGGAAATCCGAGAGAGAGCTCTCTAATTTATTGTTTCATTCCAATTGACTAGACATTATAATTATGGGTACCTTTCTCCTCTATTTCTTTGGAATAAGACCATAGTTAGTCTGCCATGTTTTCATACTACCATTGCACTCTACAGTCTACACAGCATCATCTTATATTAAAGACATTATCTTTTACTGCAGAAACGTTGGGCAAGAAGAGGTGGGGTTGCAGCGAGCGAGGAGAGAGAACATAGAGTGTCAAGAGAGAGAAGAGAGTCTGGGGTGTGTTGAGGAAGGGTTTTAGGGTCTTTTCACAATAAAATAAATCTGTAAATTCACTAAGTGATAAAGGTGTGCAAAAAGAAAAAAAAGTGTGTAAATAGCAGCTCTCAAAAAAAATTTCATTCATTGAATGGAAAATTCCTCTAGTGCCCCCTGAACTGTACACTGTGTTCCACATTGCCCCTTAAAAAAAAAAAAAAAAAAGATTTAATAGCCCTTTTTTTATAAGAAGATTTAATAGCCCGTTAACTTTCAAAATGTTGCAATGTGGTTCCTGCCGTCAATTCCATCCAAATTTTATGTTAAAGTTGGTCACATAATGCACACATGACTCTTTTTCTAGGGTATTTTCATCACTCATTCTCTCCTTACCCCCCTCTTATTCTCTCTCACTCTCTAGCTCTCTCTCTTTTCTCCTCTCTTTATCTGCTTGTTTGGGGGATTTAGATTTTCACTAATCTGGGCATTTGGATTCCGGTCATTCAGGTACATACTGTAATGGAAATTGGCTATAGTCAGTTTGTAGAGGAGTTAATTGCAGCTGGTGCTATGCCATGGCAGTGCATATCTTTGGGCTAATAGTTTCTAGTTCTACATTGTTGAGAAAGAAATACTCACACCATTATTGGACACTATGAGTATCTACGTTTCCTTTGAACTAGGAATTGCCTGTTGGGATATGTTCCAAATACTCAAAAGGCAGGGCCGAAGGGATTGAATAACGAAGAAAGAAATCAGTAACAGCATCTTGTGGAAATATGATCTTTTGATAGCAACTGGTTGTCGAGCATCAAGAAAGTGACGTTGTTTTCTAGTCTCTGATCAAATGGATCAATGTTGATAACGGATTGAGAACGAGAGAGGAAGAGAGAGGAAACGGAAGAGAGAGAGAGCTGAGAAAAAACAAGAACAGAGCGAAACAAGAGATAAGGAGAAATGGGAAGAAGAAAGAGATGAGACTGACCAAATTGTCCTAAAAAAGGGTCATGTGAGTGTCATGTGACAATATTTGACAGGAAATTGGATGGAACTGACTGTAGGACCCACATTGCAAAATTTTGAAAGTTAAGGGCTATTAATCGAAATCTTTTCTTTTTTTCAGACACAAGGGGCATAGTTCAGGGACACCAGAGAAGTTTTCCCTTCATCAACAATTCATATTTATTATCCATATCACACCCTACAACAATTTAACAGAGCCATGCTCCTTAATTCTGTCCCACTATATGTGATTTGCTAAAGAAAACAAAGACAAGTACGGCACATCTCACAACTTGGATACCCATGTTCATATTAAGTAAACCATTAAATTCTATATGTCATGTCCATGTACTGCTTATCCTAAGCTTTTTTTAATCCAGACCATCTTCAGAAGCTCTACTTTCATGTTCTAGGATTTTCTAGAAAAGTTCATCTTAAGGTAGTCCATTTAATGGGAAAAAGTAGAATTTTCAAGATAGAAAACACATATGAGGAATGAATGATTTTTAAAGTCAGATACAGATGACTCTACTCTATTCAATCTATATTTGAGAAATTCAGATAAATTTCTGCCAGAAAAGATTTACTCAGTGCAAGCCACCACCTCATGTATTGTCAAAAAGAGTCTTTGAGTGCATAGCATGTACCATTTTTCAAATTATTTTCAACTTAATTATACTTCCTCTTTTTAATCATTCTAATATACATATATTTTTTTATGGTATGATAACTATAAATGTATACATCATATGTCTTGTGTGTGTGTGTACTGGTTCATGCATGTCCCAACCTCTCACGTAATTAGCAACAAGGTTCAGACAAGCAGGATAATGTCCAAAGATGATAGATTTCCTGTTCTACAGCATACAGTCTAAACAATGGTGTGTGAATCACCCCCATCTCAATTGCCATGCTAATATCAGAGGCAAAAAGACAAGTTATGTAGGAATATCAAACTCTATTGATAGCTATCAACAAATTAGTACCTGAGAGTTACCTCCATGATCCTCTGTGTCCTCAGCTTCACCTACAAACACGACAAGATACCAGAAGCATAAACTATTACATAACAAGGACTTCAAAAGCAACAATAAAAAGAGAGTACCACGATTCTAAAACAATCACAAGCACTCACGGTCATTAATCCCAGCAAGGGACATCAGTCTAGCGGCCATCTCTCTATCTTCAGCATCCTGCAGGGCTCTTGCATAGGCCTCGTCACTTGAAAAAACTGCTGGGTCATATTCGACAACGGGATTATCATCCTCTCCAGCATCATCATGAGCATGCACATCAAATGCATCCTCATCATTGTCAACATCAGTTTCATCATATTGCTCCTCACCGTCATTCCCATCAGTATCGTCATGAAAATCATTAAAATCATCCTCATCGTCATGCACATAACTTCCAGCTTCCCAACTTCCATAATCACTCCCATCATTGTTCATTCGCAACATCATGTATGCCCTTTCCTACTCGATAGCCATCAACACAAATTAAATCACAAGCAGAACAAGATCAAACAAAACCTTCCCCCCCCCCCAAAAAAAAAAAAAACCAAGAGCACTTATAAATTGAAGTCGACATTGAACAGAATTTACGTTAAGATTCACAAGCGATAGACATCTGAAAATTAAAATTCATAAGATAAAACCCTGGCCCCTTAAAGGGTTGCTGCAAAAAGTGAAAAAACAAGGATGATACAAAAACTTGAACATTACATCTTAGGCTGTGTTTAACTTCAGAATATCACATAACAAGCTCAATAATTTATAATGAAAGTAACCTAACTGAAAATACAAGTCGAACTTCAAATTGAGATTGATTATTGGAATCTCTTCATACTGAAATTTCCATAGATCGCTAGGGAAAAAATAGGATTTTGCTAGACAAAAAAGAAATCAGACAACCACCCCGAGATACAATTCTAAGTCCTACTTCGATTGCTAAAAAATCATTAAACAAACATCCCTTTTTGCATTATTTTAATCGTTTCCTCGTGACCGTAACAAATGAAAAGGTAAAAACACAGATAATTCAGAGTCTATCATGTTTCAATTTTCACAGACTTCCTCGGCAACCAATCAAGCAAAGCAATACCAACAAGAGAAATGAAATTGAAAGAGACCCATTACGGAAAAGATAAAGAAACGAAGTTGAATGAAAAAGAGAGAGTTAGAGAACCTGCTCTTGGAGGGTTCGAGCAAGGGCCAGGTCAGCATCAACCTGACTGAGATTAGTGAAGGGAGTTCTTGAAGACTGCGGAGCACGAGGTGAAGGAGGCTCCACCAATTGCGAAGACTCAGTAGTTACTTCTTGTTCTTGTTCTTCGCAATGATTCAAATTGGGGTTTTGTTCTTGTTCGCTAAGGTTGTTGTTGTTGGGTTTGAGTCCACCGCCAGAGCCCAATTTGGCGTTGTGGTTCTCCATGGATAGAAAGAGAGGTTGGAAAGCCAAGAAATTGGAGAAACTGGAAAGAGATCGAAATTGAGGGAGTGGAAGAGACCGAATCACAGAATATTTCAAGAATTTGAGATAGTCCGATACTGTTTGGGGACCATTGGGTTGGGTATCTGGGCGGAGAGATGATTTCTGAGGATTAGCAGGTGTTGTTGGAGTAAGATCGGAATTCGGAACTAAGACCAAAAAAATCTTGAGTATATAAAAGCTAAAATGTAGGGCTCCATTTTGGGGGAAAAAAAAATGGAGGGCTCCATGAACAAAACGGCTCACGCGCTGAAGTGTTTAACAAATAGGTCCACTTTTAAATTTTTAATGAGTCAAAGCAACGGTTATTATGAATTTTACACGATTTTTAAGCTTAACAGTCAACGAATCTATTGGTAAATGTATGTCAAATTGCCAGTCAATCTACAGTTGTTTGACATCAGTATTCTGGACAGACAAATTACCTTACAGTTATAGTACACAATCTTGTCGGGTGAGAGATAAATCTACACCTTTGTACACAATCCTGCGGAATAAGGGATCAAAAGAACTAAAAGTAAAAAATAAAAATGTAAATTATTACTAACCCACTATTTAGAACTAGGTTCTCTCATAACCCCCACCCTAAATCAATCTCTTCCAAAACCCCCTATTAGTCACTTAAACTATCTCATAACCCCCTCGTCAACTAACACCCAGTTTGGTTTAACTCCTTTTTGTTTTAATATCCATATTATAACCCTAGACTATTCAAAATCAGTTTTCCATTTTTATTTCTCTCCTTCTCACGCTCTCTCTCTTTCACTTTTGTGCTCTGTCTCTCTCATATGGTGCATTCTCTCCCCACGCGACTGTCGATGGCGCGTGCTCTATCATCCAACGACGGTTGACGGCGAGACTAATCCCGATCTTCTCGTCTCTCCTCCATCTTCTTCCCATGCCCTCCACGTGTCGTGAAACCAAGCATCGACGTCAGATCGGGTCTAGGAAGACCCGAGCTCTCTCGTTCGCGATTTGCCGATTTCAACAACGACGAGGTGCCGGACCACCATGGATGGATTCCTCTTGTCGTCCAGAGTATGCTGGTGCTCTTGGACATCATGATGCTCTCGATTTCTTTAGAGATCGACGACCTGAGATGGCGATCGGAAGTGGCGATCTGTAACCATTTCACCTATCTCTATCACCATACCTACATCAGTTTCAGTTGGATTGCTATGTTGGCTTCCTAATAAGCTTGTTCATGTATGCCAAGCATTGGATAATGGTGATTTTGCTACTGTCTTGCAAAACCAGGTAGAGTAATGGAAACTTCAAACTCGTAATTTATTTTGGTACACCATTAATTGGATGAGAATTAGTAGTGGTTTTTTTTGTTTCTGCCTGTTAGCAGATGCTTGTTTCTTGGATGAGAACTTCTGGATTGAAACTGTCAGGCGAATTATCTTGACACAGCAAACAATGTGAAACTAAATTTTTGGATTGTCCTTGTGTGTAATTTGGATTTGAGCTCAAAGATGGTTTTAAAGGTTAATTTCCATTATTATTTAAATTATTAGTTGATGTTTAGAAAAACAGTAGTTGGATAGGGAACTTTAAGTCTACATTTATTGATTAAACAGTTTCAGTACGTGAAACATGAGTTTTAAAGGAATTTTGAATGAAATTATGGTTCTGAAATATGATGAATCAAATTTGCAGGTAGAAACAGAACGAGGCAGTGGTGACTGTCGTGTACTCGTCGCGCGTGAGGTGATCGGACAACGTTGTCTAGGGTTTCAGTTTCACTAAATTCAATTTCAGTGAATTCAGTTTCAGTGCATTCAGTTAACTGAATTTGAATTTAATGAATGCAATGAAACTGAATTCACTGAAATTGAATTCAGACTGAAACTGAATTTAGTCTATAGTTGTTTGATAGGCTCACATCGATGGCTTACTGTGTTGGCTACTCCTCTCATCTCGATGGCTTGTTGTATTATTGTATTATTTTTTTTGATAAGGTTGCTGTGTTCTTTTTAGTGAAACGAAATTCAGTAAAGGTGTAACTGTTTTAGTGAAGTGTAATTGTTTTTTAATTAAGGTGTAATTGTTTCATCACTTAATTTAGTTTCAGTAAGTGAATTCATAACTGAATTCTTTAATTTAGTGTAACTGAATTTCTGAAATTCAGTTTCAGTGTAATTGAATTCTTGAAATTCAGTTTTAGTGTAATGAAATTCAATTTCAGTGTTTGATTCTAGTTTTAGCGAAATATTGAGTTTTAGCAAAAACTTCAATTCCAGAAAAAAAAAAAAAACAGTTTCACCAAAATTCAGTTATAGTGATGTCAGCGTGCGTCATAAGGGTAATTTAGGATTATAAGTTATAGGGGGTTTTGAAAGAGTTTTTAGATGAGTGGGGGTTTAGGCAAATTTTTTAGGTGATTAGAGGGTTTAAAATTAGGCACTAAAAATAAAAATAGCACTAATCTTCATAATACAATTTTAGGTGGACTTTTTTAACATAGCACATATTAAGTGAAGGGGTGGATCCATGATATATTATTATTTATATGAATTTTAACACAAATTTTTAATGGGGTTTACTCTATATTATATTTTAATGATTTAAATCGTTTTTTTTTTTTATTAAAATATCATTTTTGTAAAAAATTGGATAAATCGAAAATCAATTTTCTTAAGTGAGTTCATAATACAATTAGAAATTTAAATATATTTATGGATCATTTACTTCAAAGCAAATGCTCCAATTCAAAATTACAAATAATATGTTAAATTTTAAAATAAAATAACAAAAAAAAATTATGATTAAATACTAAATCCTTATAATTTTTTGGTATAGAATAAAAACCATATAATATTTCAATTGAACTACTAAATTTAAATGTAGTTGTTTAGATTAGGTCACAAACATGTTGGCCCCTTTAATTTGAGTATTTTCCATTTGACATTTTTGTCCTTTGGCCCACATATGATGGTTGTTAGTTAAAATTTATAAAGTTTTGACAAAATTGCTCTTGAAGCTTTTATATTATATTGAAAATTTGTTATTGTAGTCTCAACTTCACATTTAGTTGTAACTGTACGACACTCACAACTTCAAGTTTAGTTGTGACTGAACGACATTCACATCTAAGTTGTGAGACAATCACAGTTAAGTTGTGACTTAATTGAATATTTTTTAGATAAATTATACTACAATATATTATAAATAGAGGTCAAAACAATACTTTTACTCAAAATAATACATATTATAGTGGTGTGAGTTATCTCTTTCAATTTATCAAGAGAGTCACAGTTAAGTTGTGACTAGATTGATATATTTTTTTTAATACAATATAGTATAAATTAATGTAATATTTGTGATATAATATATTTTTTTATTGTAGTGGCATGTAATGTAATATTTGTAAATTCTAGTACATTCTACTTTATTATTTTGTTTGATTTTTCAACTAGTACCTAATCTAAAATACTATTTAATTTTGGTACCTAAACTAAAAAGTTATTAAAATTTTGTAGTTAAAATCAATGAACCTAAAAAATAAAGGTCCGTTGACTTTAGGTACCAAATTGTAATGTTTTTTTATTTTAATTACCAAAATGTTTATGTCATTTCACTTTAAATACTAAACTTCAGTTTATGTACCAACTTAAAAAAATATGGTTATACCGAATTGTGACTATCTAACAGTCCTAACTTTTCCATTAATTTATTATTTTTTCCAATATATGCAAGGGTTAAACTTTAATGTTTACTCTCTAGGTTATAGGACTTCATCTCTCAAGCCTAAATCAAAAACATTAAATCCTTATAAATTTTGAATTTTTATAAATTTGAATCAATTACAACTGTGACTGTTAGAGAGTCACAATTGTATAGCAAACCAATTTGTGACCTAATTCAAAATGTCTTGCTATAGATTAATACCTAAACTAAAAAATTAGCGTCTTGATATTTTATTGAAAAACTATTGATATTTAATATTTAATTCTAATTTTTTTAAAAATAAACATGTCCTAAAAGCTATTAACCACTACCAACATCATTTAAAATATATATATAGCAATACAAAAAGGAAAAAGCCAAAGATGAGAGGAACCAAAAAAATTAAATAAATAGACAAATATAAGATTTCCTCAAAACACCCAAACTTTTTCAAAAAGCTAGCACCTCGGTGAGTTTCTCCTTCCTTCTTCATGAAGGGGGAAGTAGTGTGCAATGCTCTTTCTCACCTTTGAAGTTTTGATGGAATGGCCTAAAATTTCTGTGTGATTTTCAAATGGTAAGATTTATATATCAGAGAGATACCCAAAATCTACTTTATCAAAATAAAAGTACAAATTTATTTTAAAAATATGTTTTTCTTGATAAATAATTTAGAAAACACGTTTAACATTAGAGAGAGCCCTTATATATTAATGCTAACATTATATTTAACTTGAGGAGGTTTATATGAATTATGTGTTTAAATCACGTTGGGTGGCAGTTGATAGAGTAGCCCAGTTAAAATGACCATAGAATTACACACATTAGGTGGTTGAATAAATATTTGCCCAAACAAAGTTAACACAAAAATATTACATATTTAGATTTTTTTCCATTGATTTCTCGAACACCTTTGTTTTATGTTTAGTTTGAAAGAAAATGCTAAAATTGAGGGCATAGTTTACTAACTAGGAATATAAATGGGAAGAATGAGAATGATTTATATTTTTGTTTTTACTAATATTTAGGAATTATTCTTATTTTTATATTCCTCTTTTTTAACATATGAGGGAATACAAATGAATGTGGGCCCCTAATAACATAGAATGGTATGATGAGAAATGAGATGATTGACTATAATAAAAAAAAAAATGGAAGAGGGTGATGGGTAGGACCTTTGTGCAATGGTAAAATTGTCGCTAATCGAGAATGTAGTCATGTGCATTGCATCACATAACCAAAAAAATAAGTTTAAGGTCTCGTTTGGGATTGCGGTGGAGGATTCAAAAGTTGCTGTGGATGACAATTCTCAATCACCTACAGCAGTTTTGGTGTTTGGTAAAAAAATAAAAAATTATTTTTCCCCACAATTCTCAACTCCCCACAGCAAAAACATAAAGCAGGTTTCTAGGTGCTTTTGAAAGCTGTAGTGACTCACAGCAACAATGAATATTTTATTTTACTCATAATATCCTCATTAATTTCTATAATTTTTATTTGTTTATTTTAAATTAAAAAATATGTCTATTATTAGTTATATTTTATATTGTGATAATTAATTATGATATTTTATTTATACGATTAAAATTATAATATACCTAAAAAAAATAGGCATACTTCTTTAATAATGTTGTTCTTAGAAAAATTAATGCTAATAAAAATTTCAAAATAAGTAAAAAAAAAGATTTTATTTTTACCAAACAAATAAGTGAAATGCACTTTCAGCATCATGTCCATTTTAGTAATTATACACAGTCACAACATTTTTATATTAACATTTACCAAACACTTTGATACTGTTTTTTGCACTCACAGCACTTTTGAAAACATAGTTTACCAAACACTCAACTGCTTTACTTTACAGCTGACTTTACTTCACAACTGTTTTTTCTCACAGTAATACCAAACTGGCCCTAAGTACTATATTGGCACAAATGATTATTATTAGAAATTAAGATATGGACAACTGACTTTACTTCACAACTGTTTCAATGACTGACAAATTTCATAAAGTGAAGAATTTTAGGGTAAACGGTATAAATGTCAAAGGGCATGACAATTCCAACCTTTCTCCAAAATTTCTCTTTTTTTTTTTTTTTTTCTCAAACCCACAAATTTCTCTCTTCAAAATATGAACACAAAAGCTTACCAATATATGTTTTTTCTTTGGCTAGTTAACCAAAATATATTGCAGATTCGATAAACCAATATTTGTTAAAATATACAACCATTATAACATTCGAACATAACAATAGAAAATGCATGAAACCCCTTAAAACCAAACACCCAAAACCCCTATCACCGACGTGTAAGAAAATCAGACACCAACAAAAAAAAAAAAAACCATCACTTACAATAAGTACTTTTATTTCTCTTAAAAGAATTTATGTGATTTCTAACAAAATAGTTGACAATAAAAGGGTTATTGAGTAAAAATACTTTCTAAAAAAACAATTAAAAATACATTTATTTTTAGAGAAATTATACTACAATATAGTATAAATAGAGGTCAAAATAATACTTTTACTCAAAATAATACATAGTATAGTGGTGTGAGTTGTCTCTTTCAATTTTTCAAGACAGTTACAGTTAAATTGTGACTGGATTGATTTTTTTTTAATACAATATAGTATAAATTAATGTAATATTTGTGATGTAATTTTATTTTTATTTTTTTATTGTAGTGACATGTGATATAATATTTGTAAATTCTAATATCTTTTACTTTATTATTTTGTTTGACTTTTCAACTAGTACTTAATCTAAAATGTTATTTAATTTTGATATTTAAATTAAAAAATTATTGAAATTTAATAATTAAAATCAATGTACCTGTATTAATAACTAGGAAATTTTTTGTTTTATTTTATTAAATAGGTACAGGATTTGAATATTGTAACAATTAAAAAATTTTATTTATTTATTTTTTCAACAGAGTTGCACTGATACGCGCATCAAACCCCCGAGCCACGTCTCCAGTCGCATCCAACAGAATTTCACCGTTTCTCCTCACCCCAAAGGCCCAAACCCATCCCCGGAGTGGTACCAAAACTCAAAAATAAAAACCCATACTCAGTCCTTATTCTTTCTCCTTCCTTTAAATCAACACTGAACATATTATTTTCTTACTTCAAGACTTGGCCATCAGTCATCACCCATATATTGCAAAACATATACCTAGGTCCTACCGTCCTGGTCAAGTGGAATCTGCAGATTACATTGGTCGATCGTGTGGGTTGTTATTTCGAACAAAATTTATTACGCCATAGCGGTTCTGGGTGCCATGCCTGCTATGAAGAAGGTTAATTGAATTTCTCCATTTTCGTATCTCCTAACTTGTCGATGTACTTATATGGCCCTTGTTTTCTTGGTTTAACCTTTTATCTTAATTTTCTCGTTGATTTGGTTTTAAATGTTTATTTACTCGAATTAGGTTACTGTATAACTCATATATGTCAATGTGCGCATGTTCATAAGTTAACTGACGTTGTAGGATGCCGATCGAGAAATTTTTTTGCCAACATGCTATTTTTATTTTTATTTCTGTTTCATTTTGATCTCGATGTAAATTAAAGGACTTGAGAGACATGTTTGGAAAATGTATTTCTTATTTCCTTTTCATTTTGAGAGAATTCCTTTCTCTCACGATTTTGTTCAATTACCTGTTGGATCTTGCGTATAATAACCCCCTATCATCTCTAATGGGGTCTTCCTCTTACAATATGTTGGTTTATGGGTTTTGACTTTGCATTAATTATTCTTTCCTATCTTTAATTCTTGGGCTTCTTGGAGTGTTGGAGAGAGACTTCCAGTGCTCACCAATTTTGTCCATAAATTAAATCAAGAGAACCTTTGCAGATGTTCTTGTATTTTGTTGTTGTTGTTGTTCTTCTTCTTTTTTCCTCAGTGACTCTGCTTGGTTATGGCATTTTCAATTAGCTTTCCTCCCCTTCCCCCCCAAAACCCATCCCAAGCAATGGTTGCTAATGGTCTTAATTCCTTATATGTGCCTTTTAATGCTTTAGAATTTTATGACTTGAGTTCTTGTTTATCAGAATTCTGAGCGCAGTCACATTGGAAACGTATTCAACAAGTTGCTGAAGCAGATTGGAAATCCTGTTGATTTTGAACTTCCTGACTGGTTGAATAAATGGAAGCCCGTGCCCTACACTTTTATAAAGCGCAGTATCCTCTTAAATTTGCAAATTTTAAAATTTATTTTGCAAAACACTATCATGTTTGAAGTTTGCCGCAAGTGGATAATTCCAGACATTGTGAGCACACATTATTATTTTATCCATGGTACATGCCTCAAATGTTGGATTTTCCTGTGTTGAATATTTATCTTGCTGTCTATTATCTCTGACACACTCGATATGTCTTTGATTTAATGGTTTTATATGCGTAATGTGTTGGAAATGTTGCCACTTCTCTCTTCAAATTTAGTTTCATTGACAAATTTAAGATATATATCTCACGAAGAGGATTAAAAGACGACTTGAGGATGATGGCATATTCTGTTCCTGCAGCCCATCGGCAGGGTCTTCTAGTGTTTGTGGTAGAGATTGCCATTGTGGGTAAGGATGGTCTGGATCAATGATGGTTGTGTTACCTCATGTGTAATAAAATAGGTCTTACAAAAAAATGTGTAATAAAATAGGGATGTAGGCTGCATTTGATCATCCTGTACTTGTATATCATTTTGATGTTTTCGATGTGCATCTTCAAGCATGGTCTCTCTCCCTAACTTCTTTTGGGAACTGATTAAGGGGATAGAAACTATGTTTATGATGCTTGAAGACCTGTATCCTTAGGAATTATGAATTAAAGGATGAAGGAAGATGTAGGTATAGGGAAAAGGGTCAACATCTTTCTATCTGATAGTAGAAATTCAGGTTTTATCTTTTTCCAAAAACAAAATAATTTGAATGTATTATGTGTGCAGGATGCTTCTGTCTAGCTGCTCCTCAGGCTGTAAATGTGGAAGTTCATGTCTGAACAAACCATTCCAGCACCGTCCTGTGAAGAAGATGAAACTGGTGAAGGTATGCATGTTATTTTGAAAAGTCTGAATTGCAGTGATTAAGATTTTGAGCAAATTTTGGAAAGAGAATAATATAAGGAGACAAACTATTAGTAGATTTACATGGGGGAGGATCGTAGACATGTCTTAAGAAGGGCAGAAGGAACTACTTAAGTTATGAAATACTCGAGCTTAAACATACAAGCTAGCATAAGTGGAAGTGCTGTCCGAAGTAATAGCTTATACGCTCTAAATTTAGCATCCCTTCAGACGCTATTCAGGTTTTTATGAACCTTGCATCATATGCAATTTATTACCTTGCATATATTGCTTTTCACATTTTTAGAATACAAGCTAGCATAAGTTGAAGGCCAACAAGTTCTTTGAAGAGAGCCGACTATCTATTCATACTTTGATCTCTCATGTTGGTGGACCTTTATTAAACTTGCATCATATGCAATTTATTAGCATCTATGTTACTACATTTGAGCAATATGACTATTCAACTCAGGTTTTTATCTGATTGATTGCCTCTCCATCAGAATGTCAAGAGTTTCTTATTGAACAACTATTGAAATTAAGAAGATAGTTTCTAGGGTAACATATTTTTCACTCAAGTGATTGACTGTGGGCATTGCTTGATTGGTAGTCATTTATTATTATTTTTTCCCCTTGGCTTTCTAATGCCTTAATATAGATCGATATTGTTTTCTAGAATTGTTATTATTTACTAGACACTGTTAATATACTGAATTAAATTAAGGTATTTCTTGTAGACTGAGAAATGTGGTTCTGGAATTGTGGCGGATGAAGATATTACGCAAGGAGAATTTGTGATAGAATATGTGGGAGAAGGTGACTTTTTAGTTATTTTTGCTCTCCATTTCAGTATACGCAGCTTGTTATATATCGAGAGCTACTAATTAATGCTGTTTCTTTCTACAGTTATTGATGACAAAACTTGTGAGGAAAGGCTTTGGAATATGAAACACCGTGGAGAAACAAACTTTTACTTATGTGAAATCAATCGAGATATGGTTATCGATGCCACATACAAGGGAAACAAGTCAAGATATATAAACCATAGTTGTTGTCCCAATACTGAGATGCAAAAATGGTCTCCTACTGAATCTTAATATGGACTTCAATACTGATTTAAAGATTAATAGTTAATAATATATCTTACATGTGTTGTTCTTTTTTTTTTTTTTTGAAGGATAATTGATGGTGAAACAAGAATTGGCATATTTGCAACTCGCGACATAAAAAAGGGCGAGCACCTGACCTATGATTATCAGTATGAACACCTTTCATGACGCTTTAATTTGATACTTTTATTAACTACTACATCTTTGCTTAATCTAGTATATTTTTATGGAAACATCAGTTTGATGGACTTCGTGTGCACTATACACTATCATTACTGGATGTGAAATGTGTTTCTATAGTCCAGTCTAATAAATTTAGCAGGTTTGTCCAATTTGGTGCAGATCAAGATTGCCATTGTGGTGCTGTTGGTTGTCGGCAAAAACTTGGTGCCAGACCTACCAAGCCAAAGATGCCATCAGTTGCTGCTTTGAAACTAGTAGCATGCCAGGTGGCTGTGTCCTCTCCCAAATTGAAAGCAATTCTCTCTGCAAAAGATGTATGTATAGGTGCCTGTTTGCTTCGAACATTTTCCAAAATTTTTTGCGTTGATAATTTCAAGTTGCGTATAATTTCTTGCAATTATTGGTTGTTTCCTATCCCCGGATAAAGAAATGGAATGCATGTCTTTGTCATCCTCAATGCTAAATTTGTGTCTAACTACCATGTTTGGGATATATGGATGGTTTCATAAGAACCCAATTTAGCATTTATTTCCCAGTAAAGGTAGCAATCAGGTTGGAAGATAAGCTTACTTATTCGATGAGTTCTTAGGCACATAGTTAGGATAATTGCAAAAGGGAAATACTTAACGAGGTCACATAGCATGACCAGGTGGTGTTACAGAAATTTGACATTTTACAAAACAGTTTTAACATGATATTGAAAGAATAGGAAGTAAGCAACAACTATGTTACTAAAAGGCATTTGTTGATTTTCAAAGTATTAGTACTTTGAAGTGCTCTAAATATTTAATAATGAGTATCCCTTAAATCTTTAGATATTGATTAGAGTGCCAATATATAGAATCTTAGGAATCATATGATGATACTGAGAGTTTGAGACGTGACAATAGTATCCCTTAGTATCAGCCGCCTGAAAGCTTTCTTTTTGGTTTCTGTAAGGAACTGTTGTGTGGATGTGAACCAGAATTTAAAATCTTGAAAGTGCTTCCCTTATATCGTCAGACAATTTGGCTTACTTGATTTGGTGATAGAAAAATTTAAATTCCTCTAGTGGAAGAGATCATAGAAAATAAGAATAGACTGTTCTTGTATTTGTGGGCTAGTAAGTTAGCTTAGTATTTATTCTGAAATTGGATTACATTTTGCCGACATTGTTGGAGGCCCTGTAGTATATTTTAAGAATTTGTATTTTTTTTCTAGCTTAAGGAGCAAGAACATAACTTTTTGAAAGGAAAAATTTGTGGTGAATATGAAGGTCTGCATGCAAGGGAAGGCTGAAGTAAGAATCCTCAGTCCAAGTCACCTGCCTGAAACTACTCAAGGCTTTGCTACTCTTTAAGAGTAGGAGTGAAGCTTATTACACCCATGTGTTTGGATCCAGTGAAATTGGCTTGCTTCAATCAATTATCAATAAGCTTCCAGTGAAATTGGCTTGCTAACTGATCACCAAGTCATGAGTAGGATGATGCTTTTTTTGAGAATTTTTAATGTAAAACTAATTTGAGTGGACGAACGAGGAGGCTTCTTAACTGTGCCACCCTGCTTTCGGGAAAATGCCTTTTGAGCAAGAAAGGTATCAACTTAAAATTGTTGTCCTTGGTGAATGTAAGTCCAAAGCTGTAGCTTCATCCCTCACCCAGAAAATTTAGCGAGCATGCTTTGTGTTATCAATATCACCACCAATCTACCAAAGCCCTACAAAATTTTACTGCCAATTTTAAAGTTTGGTCGTAGTAGACCATTTTTCAGTAATCACCATTCATTTAGTTTTAGATGGTTCCCTATTAGGAAAAATTAATTTTAGCTCATGATAATTTTAATTTTTCCCTCTTACAAATTAATGGGCTATTGTAGAAATGAAAGGCTAGTTGTATACTGATAGTATTTTTTTTTTTTATTCTCTTTTGTGCTTATTTTCCTTCCCAGCACCCTAGCTCTCCCAATTTAACCTACCCATACTGGATTTAAGTAGGTTATGACTAATATACTGGAGGATAGATGTGTGAAATCAGCTCCAAGAGTTGCCACTGAAATATTGTCATGTTGCCTATGATTTGATGCATCTTTGGCTTTGTAGAGTTTTTTCTGCACAAATGGATGCTTATCTTTTTTGTGTGTATTGTATGATTATATATGAAGTTCTGCAAAACTTGGACTAATTGTGGGACTCTTTTCTGGAAAAGGTTTATCAGAATGGGGGTTTGCAT
Source organism: Dryas octopetala (assembly GCF_963921425.1). Taxonomy (NCBI): domain Eukaryota; kingdom Viridiplantae; phylum Streptophyta; class Magnoliopsida; order Rosales; family Rosaceae; genus Dryas; species Dryas octopetala. The sequence goes on along the minus strand of NC_141370.1, from coordinate 22,515,589 downwards.
ATAGGTGAGCTTTTTTCTATTCTATGGTTATTGTCATTTATTGGTGTTTCAAAATTGACGATATTCTTGATTTGAATGTCTTGTTACACATCTTACTTTCTCTGTTAGGAAGTTCACAACCTACACGTAACCAAAGAGGTAATTGCATTGGTGAAGTGATTCAAATAAGTCGCGCCATGAATCAGAGGTAATTTTTTCTTTGTATACAATCAGAGGTAATTTTTGAATGTCTATGAACCTTTCATTTTGAAACAGTGCTCCATATTCCTTAAAGTGTTATGCACTGTTGTTAGTTGTTTTATGTATACCAAGAACATTTTGTTTGTAAGAACTCCGAATCCTCTTCTGCTTTTGATCTCTATGTATCTTGTTTTTGTCTTTCCATAGATGGATGTGGGTTCTTTATGCTTCTATAAATTGCTGTTGGTGATTTGAATTCTCAAATTACATGTTTTTTTTGGTGGACCAGATCACTTGTTATTTAATTTAATCTACTGAATGTTTCCTTTTTACTCTCCAAATGCTTCAGGTCTTTTGGAATGATCAAACAGTTTGATAGATATTCCAAAAAACACTCAGTAAGAGACAAATTACTTTTTGGTCTTTGTAAATAAACATTTGGTCGTTGTAACAAAAATCATGTGTGTTTGGTTGCAGATCATGTTTGAAGACGGTGACGTTGAATTCCTTGACATGTCGAAAGAAGATTGGGAAATTGTTACATTGTGATATAATTGTGAGGCAAGTACAAATTTTAAATAATGCAGCTTATATACTTATCCTCAGTGCTTTGTTCCAAATTTTTTTTCCATATGATGTCTCACAATCATGTTTGCGAACTCTTTGCACTTTCTAAGCAATCTTGAGTATAAGAATTAAGCAAAAACTGTAATATGGAAGGGTGTCATCTTTATTTTGATCAAAGATGAGCATTGGGTGCTCCCAGTAGCAAGGCTAGATCTATAAACTGAGTATATACATTCATACTTACATATATATGGATATGTAAGAAGGGGACTTTGTGTGTGTTTGTGTTTTGAAGTAGCAATTGGCCTGTTTGATTTTCAATACAGTTTTTGAGTTTTTTGTTTTTTGTTTTTGTTTTTCAATTATTATTATGGTCTAATAGGAGTGGGGAAGGGGAGGATGCTTAGGAGGAAAAAGTTTCAAAGACATAGCTGACCGCATTGATGCTGCATGGTTATGTTGCCATACCTTTACTTTCATTTTCATGGAGAATTTGCAACACTCTTATTTGGCACTGTGCTATATACATCTGTGTTTCTGTTAGTAGTTTATAAGGCTGCTACTTGAGCCTTGTGTAAAAAAGTAGTGTCTTGCGTATTCCTTTTGCTGGTATTACTAGGTTTTCTTGTGCAATGTTTTGATGATATCTTTTGCTTTGGTGATTATTTTCATGGTTGAAGGATTTTTTTGAAGCAAGGATGATTTGTGGTAGCAGCAATTGTAACATGTATAACAGTATGTACACATTCCTTTCTGAGGCATGGCTAATAATTGCTTTAAACTGAATAAACAACCAGGTCACGCTGATAATTAACTTTGTTCTGTCACAGGTATCAGGAACTAAATTTAGTGTCAGCGATTTGGCCTGCACTCTGCGGTTTCATTAAACAAGGATCAATTCTTTGCAATGCCTGTTGTAACAAATGTATGAACCTAAGTGATTATCCAAAACAGAAAAAAGAAAAACATAGGTATTAAATTCAGATAAGGTTCAGGAGGATGTATCAAATGTATTTCTTCACTTTTTTTTTTTCTTTTTTGGGGAATAAATGTGTAAACTTTCTCCTATAAGCATAAGAGATAATTCTTTTTGTGATAAGTATTTGGCTGGAAAAACTATGAAAATAAGGGTATTGCTTGAGAGAAAACCAAGTGACAGCAGGAGGGATTTTGCATGAGAGTTGTGACTTGCCCGGTGCTGAAGTTGGTTGCCATGTGCGCTAGTTAACTTTAACTGCGGTTTTATTTACTTGTGCACTGATTCACATATTGGAATCAGTGATCGAGTCTTTTGAACGTTATGCTTCTGATAAATTATTTTGGTTATTCACTAATGTAGTAATGTTGGTATACATCATGTATTAAGGGTCATTCATAGCAGTGGATGTGCTTATGTTGATACGCAGTACAGGGCCGGAGCACTATTATTGTGTTTATGTGCTCACTGACCCAGAGCCAACTTTACAGTATTTGTGTTCTTTTTTATGCTTAATTCTGAAAAGTGTTTTTTTCACAGTAGTAGAGGAGCCCTTTTAAAAGAACGCCACTATTGTGTAAATTTGTTTTATTTGGGATGAGTTATTCTTCCCTTTGGAATGTCATAGTTTTTTTCCGTACTCTACTGATCCGGTCATTCTCAATTTTTCTCAATTTTTTCTTTCGGCTTATTATCTGTTTTTTCGAGTCTCGCATAACCACCTAGAATTTATTGTGTCTTGCTTTATCACTTCAAGTGGTTTTGGTGTCTCAGGTGGTGTGGGGTGGGGGTGTGCTCAGGTGGGAGAGAGAAAAGAGATAGAGATTTGTTTTTCTAATTAATAATATTAATTTGGACCTCAAATGATGATGTGTGATTATATATATATATATATGTTAGTATTTTACTTGTTTTGAAATAAATAATTTTTAGGGTAAATTATGTATGAATTAATAAAATATTAAAATATTATTTGTGATTTAAATTTAATATTGCTTTTTTTTTATATATAATTAATTTTTAAAGTTTTTTAAAATATGATTATTTTTTTATGTAAGAGACATTTTGTATAAGTTAAAAGAAACACTGTGCTTTTAAGCATAATTGCTTTCAGCAAAAGTACTACCAAGTACCAACCAACCATAAACGTCTTATAAGAAGTCGTGTCAAACGAGTTTCTTTAATTAACCAGGTCTTACAATTCTTTTTTGTCTTAAAACTTCCATTTGATTCATTTAGTTACGTTAGCAAAACAAAAAACAGAAAGTTTGATCTTTGATGATAGATCACTGCTAGCCAGGCGGGTCCCTCTCTCCACTTGTTACGTTAGCTAGTGGCGATGAGTGGAAGGGGAGTAGGTGTGGTAGGACCCACGCCACCAACCAAACCAAACCCAATCCAAGCGTCCACCGTTTTCTGGGTGCTGGTGAGAGTGGACAGGGGGGACATGGGAGTAGAAAGGATGTGACAAGTTGAGTTGAGTGTCAGCTATTAAATCGGTCTGAGTCTTATTATATTTGCTGCTTTCTCTTTTCTTTTTTTTTTTGGAGGAAGGGAATTCATTATCCATCAAGTGGTAGTGTGGTACATAGTTGTTTATAAAGCATATGAGAATTGAGAAGAAATTGGAATGAAGCTATTAATTGGGTGATTTTATTAAATAACCTCTTTTAATCTACAATAAATTTTTTTTAACTCTCACCTCTCAAAATTAATATTTATATTCTTTTTACATTTGTTCAGATTAAAATACCCTTTTTATATATATATATATATTATATGTAGACCGCATATTAAACAAAAAAATTCATCAGTTATTTTTCCTCCACTTTTTTCCTATAGCAGTCATGAAGACGGCGAAAGCCACTGAAAGCGACAACCTAAACCCTTCCCTCCCCACTTGCCAACCCCACCACTTTCCTCATCGGCTAGTGACCCATCATCTCCTTTCTCTATCTCTTTTCCATTCTCTCTCAACCCAAATCTAAAAAAAAAAAAAAAAAGCAGTTTTTTTTCCTAGATCTAGGTGTTTTCTCTAAGTGGTTTGGGAGGGAAGGAGAGAGATAGAGATGAGAAGTCGGTGGGGGAGGTGGAAGATGGTAGTGGGTTGAATCTACTGGGATGGTGGTGGGGGTTGTTTTGCCATAAAAAAAGATTGTCGTCCGGATTAGAAAACCTAGAACCTCCTTGAACTTAAACAGCTTATTTTTGCTTTTCCTCGTCTTCTTCAACCTTTATCTTTTTCTTCATTTTCTGATCAACTACGACTGTCATCATCGTACGATCGTCGTCGAAAAAAAAAAAAGCAACTAGTTAATTTTTTGGTCCATTTGTGGAATGCGAGGTTTCAGGAAGAGGAAAGAAGATGGTCGAATTTATGGTCTAGTACGTTGTGAAATGCATGGTCGACATAAGGTTGAGCTTTTTATTGCGAGGGTAAATTCGACATTTCATATGTAAAAAGATTAAAAAAGTAAGTTTTAGAAAAGAAAAGTAAAAAAAAAAAATTGTTGTATATTAATAAAATAACCCCAATTAATTGACCTGGTTTGGTAATGGTTTGGACATTTTATTTTGTGGTTTAAGAGTTGTAGAAGTTAAAAAAGAATGATTTTGTAATTTTGTAATTTTGTTAGCTCCTTGATTATGAGTAAAGACTAAGGAAAGATTTTCTAGAAAGAAATCAGAAATGGGGGGATGTGATTGTCATTAGTGGGCTCGTAAGTCCTACCAACACCAACTCACACCAACTCCAGTGGATTGGGATTTGGGGTTTGGTTTGGACTTTGGGCGATTGGGGATGTGGATATATAATAAGAAACGAGATCGTTGCTGACCAATCCAACTTCCAACCGCATGAATTGATATTTATTTAGTTATTTATTTATGTTATGGCATTGTTCTCCTCCTCAAATCTGGATCTAGATGCAAATGAAATTATTAGTTATCATAAAAAATAGGAATTAGAGCATACGTCACATTGTAACACTACATAGAAAGAGAGAGAGAGAGAGGTGCCGTGTCGGTGACTGACGAGCCTCAGTGTTGGAGGGAGGTAGGTGGGTATAAAGTTTAGGGTGGGTCTAAAGAACAACACAAACAAAAACAAAAAGAAATCATCGAAGTGAAGTGAGAATGAAGGTGATCGATAAGATCCGGGAGGCATCGTTGGAGGAGAAGAAGGTAGTGTTCTCGTTCGAGTTCTTCCCGCCAAAGACGGAGGATGGAGTGGAGAACCTGCTGGAGAGGATGGAGCGGATGGTGGCGCACAACCCGACGTTCTGCGACATTACGTGGGGTGCGGGTGGGTCGACCGCCGATCTGACCCTGGACATTGCGCACAAGATGCAGAACATCATCTGCGTGGAGAGCATGATGCACTTGACCTGCACCAACATGCCTGTGGAGAAGATCGACCACGCCCTCGACACCATCAAGTCCAACGGCCTCCAGAACGTTCTTGCTCTCCGTGGTGACCCACCCCATGGCCAGGACAAGTTTGTTCAGATCCAAGGAGGCTTTGCCTGCGCCCTCGACCTGGTAAGTCCTCCGTCCTCGTCTTACTAAACACACTCAACACTCCCCACTCACACTCACACTCAATTGATGATGATGATGTTGCCAAATGCCATTTTGATGATGACATTGCCCAGATCTCCGATCTCAGATCTCGGCATAATCTCTCAGCTTGCATACTCTCACATAATCACAACCAATTACTATGAATTACCCCAAGTCTTACTTACTAGATGCTAAATTGCTAAGGATTTTAAATCGTGCGAACGCAGGTCACCCATATCAGAGCCAAATATGGTGACTACTTTGGCGTCACTGTTGCTGGTTATCCAGGTATACATACATACATACTCATGCTCTTGTTTTCTTGCTATTTTTTAACCTAATTAAAAATGAGAATGGCAATTGTCAATGAAACCAATGCTCACTCATCACTCATCCTTTTTTATAGAGGCACATCCGGATGCCATTGGAAACGATGGCCTTGCCTCACCAGAGGCCTATCAAAATGATCTCGCTTATTTGAAGAGAAAGGTTGATGCTGGAGCTGATTTGATCGTCACTCAACTATTCTACGATACTGATGTTTTCCTCAAATTCGTCAATGACTGTCGCCAAATTGGAATCACTTGCCCTATTGTTCCTGGAATTATGCCCATTAATAACTACAAAGGCTTCGTGCGCATGACTGGTTTCTGCAAAACCAAGGTAGCTATAACCCTCTTGGCTCTTCCCTTCACATTATTTATTTTTATTTCTTCTTAACATTTTCTTAACTCTACTTTGCTCTGTGAATTGCTTGCATCCCTTTGTCTCTGCCCTCTTCTTTACCTTCCTTCTCCCTTGTTGCTTCATCTACGGTGATCCAGGTCCAGCCTTAAGATAGCCATTCCTGAACTTTTTTATCAAATTACCCTATAGTTTGATGCTCAAATTAAATATCTTGCATCGAACTTTGGTCTTAAAGTTGGGTTAAAGGAATTAATACAATGCTTGCAATTAATGACATACTGTAGATACCGGCTGAGATTACTGCTGCCTTGGAGCCTATCAAGGACAATGAAGAAGCTGTGAAATCTTATGGAATTCACCTTGGAACGGAAATGTGCAAGAAGATTTTAGCTCATGGGATTAGGACATTGCATCTCTATACACTGAACATGGAGAAATCAGCATTGGCTATATTAATGGTTTTTTTCTCATACCTTCCTAATTGTCTGATTGGAGATGTATATAATATACTTTGCATGATTAATACTTACTACCAAATCTGGGCCCTTCTAATTGTACGACCTTTTCAGAATCTTGGTTTGATTGAAGAGGCCAAAATATCAAGGCCCTTACCTTGGAGACGCCCTGCAAATGTGTTTCGTATTAAAGAAGATGTTCGTCCAATATTCTGGTATGCAAACTGCATCAGACTGTTCTCAACCCGCACACATACACACACAAACACAAAATAAACAAAAAACATTACACTGACTTCTTGTCATTCAAAATATCTAACTGTCTTAGGGCCAATCGTCCAAAAAGCTACATATCAAGGACCATAGGCTGGGACCTATACCCACATGGGCGGTGGGGTGATTCTCGTAATCCTTCGTATGGAGCACTAACTGATTATCAGGTACATATAATCACTGAACTTTAGTCTTGTTGCTTGTAATTTTGTGATGAAGTTGGGTGGATCATTTTATATTTATCAAAATTTCAAAATAGTTAACTATTTAAACCTTCCAACGATGTTCTCTTAAAGAAACAGTTACCTTTAACCATAATCCAATTTATTTTTATTAGGATTAAAGTTTTAACCTCGCTTGGCTGAAACACATGCCCTTATTTTATATTTTTCCTTTGCACTAGGCTGGGTATGTATGACTGAAGTCTTAATTTTCTTAACAGTTCATGCGGCCACGTGCACGTGACAAGAAACTTGTTGAAGAATGGGTTGTCCCATTGAGAAGCGTTGAAGATATTCATGAGGTGAAATTTCCATCTCACAGTTTATTTTGTCTTCTGAATTGTCAGCAAATTAGATATAAACTGATGTAATGGAATTTCTATATATCAGAAATTTAAGGAATTCTGCCTTGGAAAATTGAGAAGCAGTCCTTGGTCAGAACTCGATGGGCTTCAGCCAGAGACGAAGATCATAAATGAACTGCTTGGGAAAATTAACACAAAGGGTTTCCTTACCATCAACAGCCAACCAGCAGTAAATGGGGAAAGATCTGATTCACCATCTGTTGGTAAGTAATAAGTGTGTGTGTGTGTGAGAGAGAGAGAGATCTAATTCGCCATTTGTGGGTAAGTAATGCGGGTGTGTAGGTGGATGGGGTCATGATAATTGTAAATTTCTTTCTCATTTTTGTGAGTGAGGCTTCATGATAGTTTATTTGATTTTTATCATCAAGAGTTTAACATGAATTCTCATCAAGAAAGAGTTTAACATCAATCACTGAAGTCAATTATTACGAGTGTAGGTCTCAATGGAACCATAAACTGACTTGACCTTGATGGCGTACATCTTTTTTTTGTGTGGTCTAATGGTGGCGTACAATGTAAACTTGATATTTTTTTCATTTTCCATTCACGAAGACCAAATTGTATTACATTTGTCATAACTGTAGCACAACATTGAGTTCAGAAAGATGATGATAGATCCCAGATTGAGGTTTAACCTTTACTAGTAGTACCATAGTGGGAAGTCTTAATAGAAATCTGTTTGAGTATCTGTTTGTGGCTTTCATTGTACCTTTGTGTTTATTTCTGTGAAACTGACCGTATGTTCTGCGAAATTACCCTCTTTTGTACCTCACTTTTCAAATATATTTCTTATCTGTTTGGTAAAAGCTTTCCATGCGCAAATGTTAAAGTTCAAGAGGTCGAGATGGAAGCTCTTTATTTAGTTAATGACTAAGAGAACATCTTGATCTTGCTTAATAGTACTTTCCTTTCTGTCTACATCATACAAAATCTAGGAACTTGCATATTTATCTAGACTACATCTGATTTGTTTTCAGGATGGGGTGGGCCTGGAGGATATGTTTATCAGAAAGCCTATGTAGAGTTCTTCTGTTCCAAGGAGAAGTTGGATGCTCTTGTTGACAAATGCAAGGCTCTTCCATCTCTAACTTACATGGCCGTGAACAGAGAAGGGAGTTGGATATCTAATATTGGTCAAACAGATGTGAATGCGGTAACATGGGGAGTCTTCCTAGCAAAGGAGATAATCCAACCAACTGTCGTGGATCCTGCTAGTTTTATTGTTTGGAAGGATGAGGCATTTGAAATCTGGTCAAGAGGATGGGCCCGCTTATACCCTGAGGGTGACCCATCTAGGAAATTGCTCGAAGAGGTTTGCTTTCTTCATTCTAGTCTCTCCTTACCTGTTTACATAATTATGGTTTGATTCTTCAAATGCATGCTTATCTCACAGCACTGCGGACACCTGTTTACTCATTTTTTGGCTATCATTTAGTTTATTAATGGTGACACGATCTTGTTCCCATGACTTCTGCAGGTGCAGAACAGCTGCTACTTGGTCAGTTTGGTAGATAATAACTACATCCATGGGGATCTTTTTGCTGTTTTTGCTGATTTCTGAATGAGCGGTTTTGTTAGCTCTTCCATTCTTAAAGCCACATAAGCCATTAAACTGGTGCTTTCCTTAAAGGCGGATTATTAATTTATTGTCACTGGGATGTGTAATAATAACTCATTGGAATTTTGATACCCCCCTGCTTCCAGGTGCAAATTGCATCTGCATTTGTGATTGATCACTGTCCTATATCAAAGTCTAATGTCTGGTTTAATTGATGGGAGCTGGTTCTTTATGCATTTGCTTCTAGTATGTGCTTTGTGGCAATGGGAATCCACATTTCATTGAAATGTAATAGATGGTTTTTTGGTTCTGCATTAGTATATTTCGTTAGGTATGATTTTACCCACAGATACGAATAACAGAGTGCTTAGCATAACTGAGTTTTTATTATAAGAATAAGAAAAATTTGCACATATAGGGGGTGTGCATTTACCACAAAAACCTAGGTGACATTTTGTGTTAAATCATCATATTTTTTCACCCAAGTAACCAACTTCCGATTTTGTCCTTAAATAAAAATTTTAAAATTAAAGTTTTTGCTCGCTCATTATTCTTTAACAAATATTTTAAATTTAAAGTTTAATCAAATTAAAAAAATTAAAAATTAAAGAACACCCACCTAATTAGTAACCTTTCGCCTTAGTCCAAAAAAAAGAAAAAAATCAGTAGCCCATCCCAATGTGATTGGGACCCAGCCCCAACCATCTTTTCGGTGTCGGCCTGTGTTGATCTTCAACCCTCCCCCATCAGTCTCCCCTCTTCTCTCTCTCTCTTGTTCTTTCTCTCCCTCTCTCTCTTTCTTCCCCACTTCAAATTTGATTCAAACCACCCAAACCCCACGCTTCTCCATTGGGAGCTTCTCATGCTCCTTTGCAACGCGGCCAACGCCTCTTCACCAGTCACCACCTTCGATGTGGACCGATTATGATTCAATGTGGAGAAAACGGCATCGTATCAGGAGCAACTGAAAGAGGCGAAGGGGCTGGGTGGTATAGTGCCGTGAGAGAGAGAGAAAGAGAGAGAGAGAGAGAAAAGGAGAATGGATGGGAGGATATATAATGCAAATCTGTCGGCTTTTGGGAGTGGACGACGGCATGGTTGGCATTTTTTACCGAATTATCGAAAAAAACCGCCTACCAAGCCGATTCGAACCAATCGGTTCGGTTGTGTTTGTGTCTTTTCGGTTGGCAAAACGAATTGAACCGCCACCATCGATGGTCGGAAACGGTATGCAAACCACCCACTCAAAACACCAAAACCCCGAACCACACCTCCAATATCGTCAACCAACCCCGACCGAACCCTAAAATGTCGGTAACCAACATACTTCTGTCCGGCGGCGGTTGCGTTCTGTGGCATCCGACAAATGTCGGTTCGGTAGTTGGTTATGGGATTTCAGTTCGGTAACCGAATCGATTCCACCTCGACGAAAACGCTGGAAAAAGCGAATGTGGTGGGGGTCTGTTTAGTTTTTCATAATTCAATTTTGAGTGTATTATAAATATTTTAAACTTTTTTTAGCTTTTTAATTGTTCTATTTGTGATTTGTTGAAAATATCCTTGAAATATTAACGGAAGATGATAGGTGCCACATTGTTACGTGGGGCAAAGTGTAGGGGGCAAATAGTAAAAAAAAATTTGTTTGGTGGTAAATGTACACGCCCTTATAGTCGAGGTGATATTTGCACAAATTACTGAATAAGAATGTTAGTTATGAGTTTGAATCTTTATCTCCCAATATCGAGTGATTAAAAAAAAATTATGTTGTCTTTTCTTCAAACCTTGGAGATGGGTATATTCAAATTTGGGACATGCTGCAAGACAAAATATAGTTAGTTAAACAGTTTTTTTTAAAACAAAACCTAGTTCACCATGGATTTCATAAACAATATATAATATAAGTATCATGTTTATACCTTCTTTAGAAAGCTGGTATTTGCACTTTTTTTTTTTTTGCACACTATTTTCTCACTTTTTCTTACTTTACACTCTCACACTTCTCATACAAACCTCTCTCAATTATCATAGTATCCCTATTTTATCAATTTCACAAAATTTCTCACCACAACACACTTCATCAACTCAGACAAAAAAAAAAAAAAAAAACACCCAGCCCCCCCTCCCTCCCTCCCCCTTCACTCGACCCACCCAACCCCTCCTATTTCTCTCTCTATCTCTCTCCCTCTCCCCTTTGAACATCCACCTTAAAAAAAAAAAAGTTGCTGCTGGTTCGGCGAACCAATGCCGAAACTGGTTGTTTCGTTCAGCAGGTACCGTTGAACAATTATGTTCTATTCGGTCGATACCTACCGAACAAAACTAATATTTTCGGCAGTCTTCCACCGAACCTGCAATTTTTTTTTTTGCAAAATGTTTTGGGGGCTCGCTAAAGGAGAGTAGCGTGGGGGGGGGGAAAGCAGGGTGGGGAGAGAGAAAGAGGAGGAGCTGGGGTTGGGTTTCGGGGAGAGAGAGGGGAGATCGAGGGAGGCGGCGGGGAGGTCGCCGGTCTTGAAGCCCAACAGAAAAGGAGAGGAGAAAGGAAAGGACAAAGAGAGTGAAAGAGAGAGAGAGAGAGCGGGCGCGGGCTATGGTGGTCATCAAGGTGGTTCCTATGGAGCTTGGGTCTGGGGTGGGGGGTGCTATGACGGGGAGAGAGAGGGAATGAGAGATGGGCAGAGAAAAAGAATGAGAGATAGAGGGATGAGGGTTTTGGGTAATTTGGTTTTTGGTGTTTTTTGTCATTTCACAAATTAAGTTTTTAGAGTGTGCAAAAAAAAAAGTGTACAAATAACATCACTCTTTTTTTATAGTTATTGTATAGTGAACAACCACTATTCAATAATTTGAAACATGAAGAAACTAGATTATCAGTCACTAATGGGGTGCCCAATGCATTTTTTCATTAATGTAGATTGAATTATCAGTTACTGATTTTTTAAAAGTAAACTAGATTATCATTGTATTTTTTATTTTGGAATTAAAAAAATAACTCTAAAAATTTTTAAAAAAGAAATTCTTCTATATATCCAAAAGAAATACTCAAGTCTCAACTATCAAGTTCAAGTTCAAATCTCTCTTCAAATGTCATGAGTATGACCAATTAAAAACAAAATCTCCTAATAAAGACTATCTTCTCAAGAGAGACTCTTGTCATCTTTAACTTTGTAGTTGGCCAATAATCATAAATTGTAATGGTACGCACGCATTGATAATATAGTATAAAAAATAGCACCAAAAAATAATATAGTATAAAATAATTAGATGACCAACCTACGTGTAATAAGACAATAACGAGAGCCATATCTCATAATCGAGCAAATTTAATTAAGGTACACTTATTTCTATGCATGACATCTGTCAAATGAGTTTACTATAGCTAAAACTTTTATATTTAATGTATTTATAAAAGTTTTAATTAATTTTTTAAATAAAAACACATTAACCCATCAAATTTCAACAGCTCTTTCACCTTCCTTCAGCAAGGTTCAGAAGTTCTCCCCCTCTTCCCAGTTCCCATCCCCTCCCCTCTCCTCCTCCACCCCCGGAGATCTAACCGGTCACCGGCGGAAGCCTAGAGGACGGCCGGCGACCATGACGACCTTTCCGTGTGGGTTGCTACATGGCTCGAGGTGGTCGGAGATATTGATTCTGAACCTTGCTGCTACATCCATTCTTACAAAATCAAAGGGTGGGTGACTGGGTTTTACACAATCAACCAATAATACCTACAAAAAATCAAGAACTACGAAATATGGGTTTTACACAATGCAAGGACGCCACAGAGAAAGAGAGATAGGGAAAGAGAGGGGAAGGAGAGAGAGAGAGAGAGATATATGAAAAGAGAGGGAGGGGGAAACGGCACCGGCACCAAGAACAAGATGGAGGGGGTCACCGCCGGAAAGATGAGTCTAGACAGTAGCTTAAGCAGGAACAAGTGTGTGGTTACTTGTCGTTCTGCTCGGACTCTTTTGTGTACAAAGTTCCCAACCAAGAAGTATCTTTTGCTCGGAAACTTGGGGGACTTCTGTTCGTATGATTAATCGTCTGGGCATAACGACAAGTCACACAAGGCCTAACACCATGCGGTTTGGGCCTAGACCCAAAAGACTAAGCCCTTCCTGGGCTCCTAGCCCATGATCTACTAGGCTCCGGCCTCCTAGGCCACGACCTCCTGGGCCCCGGCCTCTTAGGCTCCGGCCTACCAAGCTCAAGCCTCCCGGGCCCCCGACCCGTGTCAACTCACTCGGATCCCCAAGACCGATGACACGTGGCGCTCGTACAGTGCAAGTCACCACAAAGGACACGTGTCGTCACCGGATTGGTTGACACTCTTCCAAAGGTACTATAAAAGAGGTACCTTCTTGTCACAAAAGGACAACTGAAATCATTATTATACTATTCACTCACTCTGCTCTCAGATTTCTCTGAACACTTACTTGAGCGTCGGAGGAGCTTTGGCCGGCACCACACCGGTGCCCTTCCCGCTCACTTTTGTGTACCTGTGCAGGGTGCTCTGGATATCATTCTCTCCAACTGGGGATGCTCTGTCCTCATGCTCTACCTCCTGGGCACCTTCCTCCGGGACGTTGCCAGGCACTTCGTTGCCAGCCCCTAGCAGACCACGCACGCGGTCCCAGTCAAAGTCAGGGCACATCTCCTCGAGCTCCAATTTGCAATCGCCAAAGCCCATGGCATAGCCGTTGTTGTACTCATTGTCCAACTCCTGCCTAGCCTGGTCCGCCTCTTGCTTGGCTTGGCTCAGCTCCTGCCCGCTCAGCTCCAACTCCTGCCTAGCCTGGTCTGCCTCTTTCCTGGCCTGCAGCAGCTCGGCCTGCAACGCCTGGTTCTGGGCAACCAGGGTACCGACCCTCTCCTCGGCTGAGAGCGCTCTGTCCTTCCACACCACGAAGCTCGACATCTCGTCCTTCATCTTCTCCACCGTGGCCAGGACACTAACATGTGCCTGATAAGTGAAGAACAGTGCCTGCCAGGTCGAATGCCACGAAAGTGTTATCACAAGCTATAAAGTTTAAACTTTGGACATCTCATCAACATATACCACTTTCCCTTACCTGGGACTGCTCGGAGAAGGCCCGCTGCAAGACGGATAGTGGCTCAACCTCATCGCCAATCACCCGGTCATCCCTCCCATTCTTCAGGGATCCTCCAAAGTCTGTCACTGCCTGCTGTGCCAGACGATCCTCCTCTGGGACTGGATCAGACGCAGTGGCTGTGGCTGTCCTCTTGCCCTCTCTCCCGGGCTCGGCCGCATCTAACCCCGTCTTCCTTTTCCTCCCGGGAGAAGCCGCCTTCGGAACCTGGGTGTTGGTAGACCCACTATGCCTCATACCCCCGGGCACCGTTGCGCCTCTACTTGCATTCCCCTGGGACGAGCCACCTCCGGCCAACAGCGCCCCCATCATCATCCTCCTCTGAGCGGGCGGGGCATGACCAACCGGTCTACTTGTTTTCTTCGTGTTGGCCATTTTCACTGAAAGACAACAAAAAAAATTTCAATTAGCACAAATTATTATCTCATCAACCAATACTCCAAGAGGGGAAGTACAGAAGCTCACCTGGGACTCCGAAGCCGTACTTGGCCAACTTTTCAGGAGACAAGAGGTAGGCAGCGCTCAACTTCCGAGCAGGTCGGCTAAGCACTCTTCGCACCTCTTCCGCGCTACCCTCCGACAATGGGAGTCTCTCCCACTCACCCCCTGCAAAATCAAACAACAAAAGACTACTATTAGTATAAGCATAACATCAGCTAATAATCCAAGTGTACATAGACCAATGCATCGGCTCAGCCAGGCAACCTATTATGTGAAAATTCGTCGGCACTCTATACGTGGTCATCCTATCACTCCGGCCGAATTCCCAGGCTCCACTCGCGAAAAACCATTTTTTCTTCCATTCCTTATGAGCGTCCGGGTGGCCCACCTGTATTTGGCGAGTCGTACCATCAGTGAACTGCCCGTTTGCCAACTGCGAGCAGTACATCCACCCTCGCAATTTGGGGCTCGACTTAATCTCAAACAAGTTTGAGAATTGAGTCATATTCGGGGCATCATACCCCTCATCTCGGAACAATATATACAACCCAATTAATGTTCTCCAACTATTGGGCGTCAGCTGAGCTGGTGCAATCCCTAACTTCCTCAACATATACTGGAAATAGGGGTGGAGAGGAAGCCTAAACCCATGGTGGAAACTCTTGGCAAAACACAAAATATGCCCCTCCGGCGGGTCACTCAAGACATCACCCTCTCCCGGGAGGCTCAGATGGATATAATCGGGAATGTGGAAGTCCACCCTCAATTTTTCAAGGTCCTCCTCCGTCATCCTGTTCTCACACAACCCATCCACGGACCAGTATGTCTTAGGCACAATGTGCCTACCCACATCACCACAACTGGTGGGCGTCTCTCCATCATCGCTGTCCTCACTACCAGAGCTTTTTCCCTCACTTCCCATCACCATGGACAAGCTCTCCTGGACGGTCTTGAGCACTTTGCCCACCCCCATATTTCCACACCCCATCCGGGGTCGGGGCATATTGGGCCTCATCGGCGTCCCATCACTTGTGGACGCCCGATCAGACTCTCCCTCATCTGTAGAACTGTTCTCATCTGAGGAAGCCATGAAATGTCCGACCTCAGCGCACCTGCCCATCCAAGACAACACCATGGACATATCAGATCAATACTGGTTTCCCACCCCCCCCATATGTGCTCTTCTACCCCCAATTTGGGACCATTCACCCTATCACCTTTTCACATGCTCAGCCACCAATCATTTATCAAAGCCAGTATTCACAATATCAATTCAAGCAGACAAGCAATAAAAACACAAGCCTTTACCTGTATTGTGCGGCTCCAACAGCTCAGACGGGTTCCGACCCACTTATCTTGTCTCCTCCGTACCTAGCCACAAACCACAACACTCAATAAATTACAAAGTCAAAAATGAAGGCATGTTGCCTACCCAGTGCTCGGCAAGGCTCCGACCCACTTGCACCTCCACCTGCCCCTACTCACATCATCCACAAAATTCACAAACAGAATTCCAAGGTCCGCCTCAGGCTGGACGACCACAACTTCTCAAAGTTCTCAATTTTCAAAGGCACAATCAATATATCAAGTGGGTATGAAAATTTTTATTTGAATTACATACCTCAAAGTGTGAGAATCAATGCTGCCCGAGCCCACTCAGCCACCCTCCGCGCAGCCCAACTCCTCCGGCCCGAGCTCACTCACCCCGAGCCGCGACAGAGCCCGAGCCCGAGCCCGAGCCCCCTCCGGCCCCTCCCACGCACGGCAAGGCGAGCAGAGCCCTTCGCCTGCCCCAAGTCCGTGCACCCGAGCCGAGCCCACTCACCCCGAGCCGCGACAGAGCCCGAGCCCGAGCCCCCTGCTCGTCCACCCACCGCGCCAAAAGCTCCGACCCGAGCAGACCCACGACCACCTCACCCGAGCAGGCCCGCGCTGCCAACAACTCCGGCCCGAGCCTCCCCTGCACAACGCCTCCGAGACAAAAAATTTCGAGCTTCGCCTCCGACCCGAGCAGCGCCTCTGCTGCACGCCTCCGCCCCGAGTCCGACCCGGCCTACACTTTTCCTCTCCGGCCCGAGCTCGGCAGATCCGACCTCTTTCTCTCTCTTTCCGACCCGCACAGCTCCTTGCAACCCGAGCCGACCTCAGCCCCGGATCCGATCCCTTGCTCTTCCGACCCGCGCAGAAATCCCTCCGACCCGAGCTCCTCCTTCGCCGACCCGACCCTCTCTCTCCGACCCGAGACTACCTGGCACAGTCGAGCTTTTCTCCACCCACCCGAGCAGCCCTTCCCCTGTTGTTTTTGGATCCGAGCCCTGCTCTCCCTTCCGCCCAACAAGTTTTTAACAAAGAAAAAAAACAAAACACGCGGAACAAAAGCTCACAGCACCTCTCTCTCTCCAAAATGCCAATTTATTTCACAGCCTCTCTCTCTCCAAAATACATCTACAGTAACAAATGTGAGATATGGGGTGGGTCTTTTATACCTGAGCTACACTGCTTAATCCCAGATTCTTATTTACAGAGGGCAACATCCCACCAGTACATTGAACGGGGTTCACTGGGTTTTTTGCGAAGTGTCTACTGCTCGGAATACAGGGTGATCAGAAATTCAAAAAAAAAAAAAAAAAAAAAAAAAAAAAAAAAAAAAAAAGGGAAATCTTTCATATGTAACCCCCAAGCTTTCCTGCAGTACAGCTTTTCTTGCTAAGGAACTTGGGGGACTTCTAGACAGTAGCTTAAGCAGGAACAAGTGTGTGGTTACTTGTCGTTCTGCTCGGACTCTTTTGTGTACAAAGTTCCCAACCAAGAAGTATCTTTTGCTCGGAAACTTGGGGGACTTCTGTTCGTATGATTAATCGTCTGGGCATAACGACAAGTCACACAAGGCCTAACATCATGCGGTTTGGGCCTAGACCCAAAAGACTAAGCCCTTCCTGGGCTCCTAGCCCATGATCTACTAGGCTCCGGCCTCCTAGGCCACGACCTCCTGGGCCCCGGCCTCTTAGGCTCCGGCCTCCCAAGCTCAAGCCTTCCGGGCCCCCGACCCGTGTCAACTCACTCGGATCCCCGAGACCGGTGACACGTGGCGCTTGTACAGTGCAAGTCACCACAAAGGACACGTGTCGTCACCGGATTGGTTGACACTCTTCCAAAGGTACTATAAAAGAGGTACCTTCTTGTCACAAAAGGACAACTGAAATCATTATTATACTATTCACTCACTCTGCTTTCAGATCTCTCTGAACACTGACTTGAGCGTCGGAGGAGCTTTGGCCGGCACCACACCGGTGCCCTTCCCGCTCACTTTTGTGTACCTGTGCAGGGTGCTCTGGATATCATTCTCTCTCATTACTCACCAGTCGGACCCAGCTACCCGTTCTTGCCCCACTTCGACGTGTCATCCACTCAGTGGTGGGTCAACGGGCCTACGTGGTTCGACTCGACGTTGACTGCTTTACCATTTTTGAGCATCAACAATGAGAGATGGAGGGGGAGGACTGAGGAGGTAGAGGTCGTGTGGATCTGATTGGGTTAATGGTTTTTTGTGTTTTTGCTTTTCTTTAATGTTAGTAAATGATAAATAAAAAATAATGTTATTTTATTTCTACTCAATCACAATTAACCAAAGTTAGTCCATACAGGACAAATTTTTAATAAGGTGGTGAGCAATCTCCTTTTAGGACAAGGATCCTTTTAAATAGTCTAGCCGTCTAGGGCTCTGAAATCCAATGATGCCGTCTTAAATAGTTTTAAAAAAATTGTCTAAATCAACAGGAAGGTTCGTATAGAGAAAGTCTGAACAACATACTAACACAGGGCTTCAAAATTCAATGATGCCGTCTTAAATAGTTTAAAAAAAATTGTCTAAATCAACAGGAAGGTTCGGGTAGAGAAAGTCTGAACAACATACTAACATAGGGCTTCAAAATTCAATGATGCCGTCTTAAATAGTTTAAAAAAAATTGTCTAAATCAACAGGAAGGTTCCAATCAAGAGAAAGTCTGAACAACATAGGGTTTCAAAATTCAATGATGCGGTCTTAATAGTCTAAAAAATAAGGCATCTTCACTCCTTGCCTGAATGTCTGCGGTTCGATATTAATTAATTAAAAATATCTATTTTTTATGTTTATCTTTCAAAAATATACTATTCCTGTTAAAATTCGTTTTTTTTTTTAATGAGCCGGTAAAAATTAGTTAAATTAGAAAATTGTTTAGTCATCCATCATCAATTATCAAATGTACATTAATTTATGTGTAAAGTTTTGATTTCTTGATTACCGCTGAATAATTGATCATGAAAAGTCACCATTATTAACTGTTAGATCAAAATTTAATGTTTGATATGCAAACTTGATTTAAAAAATAGGTTTAGGATTAGGTTATCGCTATTTAGATTTAATTTTTTTATTAGTAATCTCAACAATTTTATTAATAGTTTTAGTTTTAGAATAATATTAGTTTTAGAATAAATATGAATACCAAGTTACTAATTATTGGATTTAGATATTTAGATTTCGAGGAATAAGTAGATGGATGAAAAAGAAAATAGAATTAAGAAAATAGGAAATTAATTCGGAGAAACATTGAGATTGACACCCAAGAACTAGGAAACAATGCTGCCAATGCATGATAAGTTTTATGCTATTGTATATTGAAATGTGGAATTGAAGAAAAAGTTGTAGAGTTGGTGACGGCGAAGGGTATGTTTTTATTTGAAAGCATGCATGCGCTGGATGCACTGCACTGCATTTCTACTTTGTAAGCGCACCCATGGGCATGAAATATTCCATCATCCATCACATGCACTGATTCTTTTTTTGGGCCAAATGCATTCACTGATATATTAAACACATGTATTATTAAGAATGAATGTATAATAAATCAGTTAAACACAGTACTAGAGCCAGGACGCGTAGAGAAGATATATATGCACATATATAAGCTTCCAAAAAATTAATAATAGGACGCGTAATTACAGTGGCGATTGTGAATTGGTGGAGTAGATGTGGTTTTCCCAATTATTATATTATATTAGGAAATATGAATAATGATGAATTAATCAAAGCATCCGTCGTAAATATTAATTAAATACGCACCAAAAAGTCCTGATGACTGAGAGTTGGTATCTTGCCCTTTTCCTTAATAATTAATTATTAGTTGAAAATTTGAAATTAAGTGCAATGGGCAATGGAGAGAGGAGTGTAAGTCTAAGAGTCAAAAATAGTGAAGACAAGTGAAGAGAGAAAATCACAACGAGTATTAAACGGCAATGACGCCATCGGAGATTGTAAGATGAAATTTAAGTCCGCGCACGCAGTACCACAAGAAAGTAGTGGCCAGAAGGAGGGAGCAGCTTTACAGCTCCATCTCCTTCATTCCATATATAATATATTCTCATCGCCCATAAGGCAACAAATAGACAGACAGACAGAGTGAGTCAGACAGAGGCACAGGTCCGATAGATCGAGGTGGGAGTAGTCTGCAGGAGGTAGCACGGCACAGCGCAGCTAAATATGGCAGAAGGAGGAACAACGTTGGAGTACACGCCGACATGGGTGGTGGCTTTGGTGTGTTCTGTCATAGTGCTCATATCTCTAGCCGTCGAAAGAATCCTACACTACCTTGGCAAGGCATGTCTTATGAGTTATGTCTACGACTCCCATCCATCTCAATTTCAAATTAATTATTCTGATGGAATTAATTGTACGTTTGCACGCAGTATCTCAAGAAAAAGAAGCAGAAACCTCTGTTCGAGGCCTTGCAGAAGATCAAAGAAGGTCCGGATCCTCTCTACTGCTCATCCAATGGATCACAGCATATATAATTTGATTGATTGAATTAAGTTCCAGATATATATTAATCCGGGTACTGATGGATGATGATGAAATTCAGATGAATAATAATGATTCTATATGCAGAGTTGATGCTTTTGGGGTTTATATCACTGCTGCTGACAGTGTCCCAAGTACCTATATCCAAAATCTGCATAACAGAGAAACAGGCCAGTGAATGGCTGCCTTGTAAGAAAAAAGAAGAAGAAACCAGTTCTAGTGCCCATTTCCAGACCACCTTCTTCACTTCCTTTATTCCTGGGACTGCCCGTCGCCTTCTTGCTGACTCCTCTGATTCCACGGGCTACTGTGCTGAGGTCATTTCTCTTTGATGATCAAATTAATTAAGTAGATTAGGACACATCTAGCTTGCTCAGACTATTGAAATCAAATTAATTTATTTTCCAGGGGAAGGTCCCATTGCTATCTACCACTGCGTTGCATCATCTTCATATCTTCATCTTTGTGCTAGCTGTGGTGCATGTCACTTTCTGTGTTCTAACCATTCTCTTTGGAGGGGCGAAGGTAACTTGCATTCCATCTATATATATACCTCTTCAACATTAATATGAAAGTCTGTTTGCTTTTAAATTTTCCCTTTTTCCTCTTGCTCTTTACATTTTCTTTTAATTTGCATCTACGTTTTCAATGGAGTAGATACGCCAGTGGAAACATTGGGAGGATTCTATCGCAAAAAAGGAGTACAATCCAGAAGAAGGTAATTCGAGCTAGCTGTTAATCTAGCTGGAGCTAATGTACCTTTACATTCTTCATAAGCAAGTGCTCCAATTCTTAGTTTTTTGTCTTTCATAGCTAATTTGTAAGTTGAGTGCTTTTCTTCTAGTTCCTATGATTCTTATTCAAGTACAATTAACTATGTGCATATATATACAGTTTTGACAAACTTCACCCACGTCCAAGATCATGATTTTATCAGGGGTCGCTTTCTGGGTATTGGAAAGAATTCAGCTATGCTAGGTTGGTTGGTGAGTCATTACATCCTTAATCCTTCTTTAGCAATTATCACCATCATCCAGTCAAGTTACAAGTTACTCTCTCTGCCTAGCTAGTAGTGGATAAGTTTGTAACTCAACTAAAAGTCTAAAAGTAACCAAAATTACACTATGCTTTGCAAAATTGCAGAGAACCTTGACGACTAATGCCTATAGTTTTCCAATTTTCAATATGCAATTAATGTATGTTATGGCTCCTCTTTTTTCAGCATGCATTTTTCAAACAATTTTATGGGTCAGTGACCAAAACAGATTATATGACAATGCGTCTAGGCTTCATCAGGGTAAGTTATTTTAATTTTTAGATTTGCTATCATACATTTTCAGTCAATGTTTCCACACAATTCCTTTTTCAATTTTTAAACTAGTTCTTCTGTACCAGACCCATTGCAGGGGAAATCCAAATTTTAATTTCCACAAGTACATGATACGTGCCCTTGAAGCAGATTTTAAGAGAGTTGTTGGAATAAGGTTAGCTACAATTAATAAGATCACATCATGCTCATAGTTTCATTAGCTAGTTGCTTCTTTTCTATGGTTGGCTGACTGCCTTTTTTCTTTGAGGATGAGTTGCAATTTAGAGGTCACAGCTGGTTTGAAGCAGAAAATCATGTCTTTCCATCTGTTCATAAATTTTAAGGCCAAAGCATACTACTTAATTATTCTTACTTTATAGATCTTATTAACTTTTCAACTATCATTTGCAGTTGGTATCTTTGGTCCTTTGTGGTCATCTTCTTGTTGCTGAATGTCTCTGGTAATTTCTTTCCTACTACTACGTCATTGTTTTTATTCCGTTCCAATAAAATTCAGTTACTCTTACAACTCTACACTGTTGCTGTACGATGTTTAAAATGCAATTAGTACATAATTTCCTAATCAATGTTGTGAAGATCATTACTGACACTTCTGGTGTTTCTGTGCAGGTTGGCATGCATATTTCTGGATAGCATTCATTCCCTTCATTGTAAGTTCTCCAAATTAATACAAGTAATGCAGTATTGTTTTTCTTTATCACAATTTTGAATATTATACACCATGACCATGAATTGCAATTTCTGAATTTAGATATGTGATGTTAATTATGTGATTATGTGCTAGCTCTAAAACTCAACATATATATATATAAAGTGATGTTTGCTTGACAAGAAATAGACAGTGTAGCATGAATTACACTTTAACATAAGGTTTTTGGCTTTCTTTTATTTGACCTCACAAGTAGAAATAATAATGACAAAAAGATAAAACCACCGATCTGATTATCTGTATGGTTTAATCGTGAATCTCATTCATGTCCAATGATCATAAAATTGTGCATCCATTCCACAAATCTGAGATTAAACCTGCATAGGATAGGGAAGTTAATATGTATGTGGATTTCTGTCCTACAGCTTTTACTTGCTGTTGGCACTAAGTTGGAGCATGTAATTACCCAATTGGCCCATGAGGTTGCTGAGAAACACATTGCCATTGAAGGGGACTTGGTTGTTCAACCTTCGGATGATCACTTTTGGCTCCACAGGCCCCGACTGGTTCTCTTGCTGATTCATATCATCTTGTTCCAAAATTCTTTTGAACTGGCGTTTTTTTTCTGGATATGGGTAAGAATTAGTGTGATCAAAAATTTACTTATTATATATATGTTGGACAGTTATGCAGATTAAGGTGGAAGTGGTAGATTTATCATATATCGTGCCTCAATCTCTTGCAGGTGCAATATTCATTCGATTCCTGCATAATGGGAAAAATTGGTTATATTATCCCAAGACTTGTTATCGGGTAAGGTCATGTTCATATATATGTGCCTGCGTGTGTGTTTGTATTTTTTGCGTTATATTGATATCTCCTAACACAATTTGTGTTTCATAAATCTGATATGTTTTTTTCTCTCTTTTGTGAATGCCAATATCCATTCTCAGGGCATTCATTCAGTTCGTCTGCAGCTACAGTACCTTACCACTCTACGCAATTGTCACACAGGTGAGTTGCAGGATTAATATTTAAAATTTCTGCAATTGCATCCATTTTTATTATCCTTTTGTTGGAGATTTTAGACTGAGATTCCAATGATTATTTGTAATGAAGATGGGAAGTTCATTCAAGAAGGCTATATTTGAGGAACATGTACAAGAGGGCATTGTTGGCTGGGCACGGTCGGCAAAAAAGAACAACCTGTTGAAAAAGGCTGCTAATGGTTCTAGCCAAGTAGGTCCCAAAGACGCTTCCGTCACGGTTGAGTTTGCTCATGTATCAAATAAGGAGGAATCTTCACTGCAAGATGGCACTAGAAATAGAGGAGAAATTGAGCCTGAACTCCCATTGATAGATCAAAATGAAAAGCCTCTCGGTCTCACTCAAACCCACCATAATACTAGTAAAATTCAATAGAACCATGTTAAAGTGATTTGATGTGTTGCAATGTACACTGCATAACTTTACCTGAACAGACAAACGCTCATTTGTTCTACGTATTTTTGACCTTTTATTTATGTTTTATTGTAAATTAATTTTATCGACATCCCAAAATTTATACATTTAACTTTATTCTTTCACAAACAAAAGAAAAACTTAGAATCAAGTTTAGTAGATGATTAGATCATATATTGACCCAATTTGATCATCGATCATTGCTACAATCACAGCAAAACAATAAAATTTCAGGGTCTCTTTCTAAGCTTAAAAAAAAAAAAGGAATGCTGCATGATTGAACGAACATTGTAAGAACCTTTCGTACTGACACCCCTGCCACCCACGTCTTATTTTTCTTTTGAACAAAGCCCTAATTTTATTTCCTTTTGATTTGAGTCCATAATAACTGGCAGGTTTAATATTAGAAGAAAATAAGCTTGAAATCCCTTTTTGAAATCTATGTTTCCATGTCTGCTAAGGAGCATTTTTACTTATCCAGTGTACCATTACATGTTCCCATGTCTCTTAAGTAACAGTATACTGGAGAAGTAAAAATGAAAAAAATAAAGAAAGATAGACATCAAAACAAAACAAAAATCAAAAGCTAACAAGAAAAAAAATAAAAAATAAAGAGAGAGATACCTGGAGGCATTGGTGATGTTTGCTCAGATGGAAGGAAGACGGAAGAAGATGCTAGTCTACCGCTACAAATGGTTAGAGTTTAGATAGAGGTATCAAAGGGGCCGAGCCGGCCTGAGCACGGCACAGCATGACACGATTAAAATAGGCACAACATGAGTAAATGAGCCGGTCCGGGCCGAAGTTTTTAGCTCGTTACGCATGGCACGACACTGCACAAGCACGAGCACGAAATGGGCCTGAATTAGGCACAACATTATTAACATTATTTTTTCCATTTTTAAAAAACTTTTCAACAAGAATATTCAATTTTCATGCAAAAGAATATTAATATTTAATTATAAAGAAGAAAAAATATCATAAGATTAGTTTTCTCACTCTAAAAAATAAAAAATAAAAAAGGCTTGTGGGCCCGCCCGTTTAAGGCATGGCACAAGCACAAATGGTCCGCAGACCGTGGGCCGTGTCGGGCCTAACTCTTAATTATATGGGCCGGCCCGAGCATGACACGAAAATACGATGGGCTTAACTTAAATGGGTCGGGTCGGCCCGTTTAACATCTCTAAGTTTAGGGTTAGGGTTTAGCAAAGCATCAGAAAGTCAGAAGCTTCGAAACACACATGCATAAACCCTCAGAGAAGCTTCGAAACGCACCATTTTCGCGTCCTCGACCTACATTTGAGCAACTAGTTTTTTTTTTTTTTGGACATTCTAAAGTCCCAAGGCCCATAAATAAAAGACTACAGTATAATAGACCTGGGCCTCATACCGCACTCAGCCGACAAACTAACATCTAACCGAGGGGGTGATCCTAAACATAAAGCCTAGTTGATTTGCTCACTCACCTAAAAAGTAAAGACGCACATCCACGCACTATGGCACGTGTGAATAGTATTTTTAAAATAAAATTATAATAAATTAATAAACTGAATAAAATTGAGAGAAAGATAAAAAGATAGAGTTTATATGAAGAAAGAGTAGTGGTAGGCGAATTTAGTTATTTTTTATTTTATTGAATTAATTTTGTACTATTTAACCTCTTTAAATAAAATTTATTTATTTTAATAGTTTTGTTTAACAAGGGATACTTCAGGTAAACCAAAGTAAATCCTAAATCTTGAATTTATCACTCTTTCTTTTGGGCATGTTACATATTTTCATGTTACACATTCAGCCAGATGGGGTATAACAATTTTTGTCCATACAAGGTTTTCTTGTGTCTGAAAAGTCAAGTCATCTTGGAAGACTTTCATTACCTACTCATTTGACAATAAAACGGTCAAGCAGACAACCTATATATCACAAGCCTTTGGAGTTCAAATAAAATTAAGAGTGCTTATTAGAGGTGTATATCAGGCCGGGCCGGGCCGAGTTTAGCACGGGCACGACCAATTTAAAGTCGGTTCGGTCCGTCATTAAGTGGGACGGGCCGGGTTGGGTCAAGGTTTTTTTATCTCGTTGGGCCAAGCAGACACGAGCTCGTCTTAAGTTTGGTTGGCCTGAACCCGTTAAGGGTTTGGGCCAACCCGTTTATATTAGTTTATCAATTATTTTTTTAAAATTTAAAAATTACTTTTTAGTTCCATAAATAAAAATATTTAAAAAAAACTAAATACAATTACATATTTACTAACAAACTTATTTCTTATTAATTGCTAATTTTTAAAAAATTATGTTGACATTGTTGATTAATGTTAAAAATTATATTGACATTGTTGATTAATCTTTAAATAATAATATAAACTTAAAATAATTAATCGGGTCGGCCCGGCACGACCCTTTATAAGCTGGGCCATTGGCCGAGCTGCACTTATTGTTTAAAATAATTGGGCCGGGCTGGCCCGAGCATGGCACGAAGCACGAATGGGCTGATTTTAAACGGGCTGGGCCAGCCCGTTGTACACCTCTAGTGCTTATATTACCACTCTCCTATCCTATTTTCCCACCCACTTTATTTTTACACTTACCATTAAATTTGAAAAAAATATAAAAACACTCTTCATACTTCATATTGTTTCTATAATACTCTTTAACATACCAACTCAAATACTCACCTTCTAAACACTCTTCCCACCCCTCTTAACTATCATCTCACTCACCCATCTTTTTTCCATAATTTTTTTCTTCCATAAACACTAATTCAACTTTGTCAGCAAAACTTAAAGTTGATGCTCATACAACTATTAAAATGTATGATTATTCTATACCCTAAACCCTTTTTCATTTATTTATAGTTTTAGATTGAGAATTCATTTTATTTTAATGTTTCTTTTGATTTAGAAATTGAATATTAATCTTAGGGATTTTATTTGGACTTTAAAAATGAATTATAAAATGGTTATAAGATTCTTTTTTTTTTTCTATTTGGAAAAAAAATGGATGGATGGAATGATAGTTAAAGAAGTGGGAAAAGTGTTTAGTAGGTGGATGTTTGAATTAGTATATCAAAGAACATTGTAGGAATGACAGGAGGTGAGAAAAGTGTTTTTATTTTTATTTTTTTCACATTAAGAGTGAGTCTAAAAATAAAGTGGGAATGAAATTATACACACTCTAAAATCAACCTTATATAAAGGTTACCAGATAATGGGGAAAATGATCTTGACGTTGATAAGAGTAGGAATGGAACACACCGCTCATTAGGATACACCAAAGCTGGATTGCATCCTTATTGGAGGGTCCAAAGCAGCAGCATATAGCACGCATCATTACTTCAAAGGGACATAGTTCCCCTAACAAATGCTATTTTTAAACGCCTCCATACAAACCCACAACCTGAAATTAACATTGCCACAAGAGCATGTCCGATGTTTTACAGTACATTTTTTTTGTTTTGGAAGGATGTTCTAAAGTACATTTAAAACAAGGCTACAGCACATATGATAGTCTGTTTAAAAGTGAAAACCAAGACCGTCCTCCAGTTTATGAGGATTGCCACCAGCTATTTAAGCAGTTCAACGGATTTGGAACAAAGCACAATTGTCAAGCACCACAGGTGGTTTTACTCATTCTTCTGCAGCACTAGCAGCACTTAGGTCCACGCTGAGGTCAATAACCTGCTCAAAGATTCCAGGCAACTTGTTAAACCTCATATGATAGAAATAACACTTTGAAACAGTAGAAAGAAACAAGGGTTAGTTAGTCAACAGTGCTTTGTGTAGAAGCGACTCTAATTGTGGGCAATTTCCATTGACCTTATGAAATGACATGAAACAGGGAAACAATGGAACCATGTTGGCTATGCATGATTAATTTCTTACCTTCCCGGTTATCAAGGTATACATGTTGAGTACGTCCATGACAGTGGACTCAAAGTGTGTTGTGGCATCATAACTCTGTTAAAACATAAGGCATTTGTCAAGTGTGCCTCAGTAATAATGAAGAATACACAGTAGAGGTCAAGGCTTCAATATGACTCACTGTTGATATAAAGCAATTGTCCAAAGAGGGTTCATTGACTGGCTCATATCTGTCATAAATATCAAAAAATATCTCATCAACAGGCCCTAAAAGGTCGATTCCTGGCTTTAGCTCGGTCTCAGGATGATCAGTCTCTGCCTCTGTTGATACAAATGCAATAAACTTTCCCTTTGGAGCAACATTGTGAGAGTAAGAGCAACAGAAAAGGTACCTGCTCAGTCATTAAAACATTGTGCAGTACTTAGCCCAAAGAAATTTAGAGAGAGAAATAAGAGAAACCCCGGAATAAACAGCTAACCACCAACAAGCCATTGCTCTAAGGTATATAAGAGTTCCCAAGAGGCCTCCTGGCTCCTCTACATCTACTTGCCACCTTTTTTCCTTTTGGTAGCAGTTGGAGAGTGAAGTCATGGTAGGATGAATTGTGCATTACACAAATAATACCATGTAACCCTTCTAAGAGTAAGACAATATATACATAGCAGACTAAAAACTCCTCTGGAAATATCATTGCACACCAAATTACACAACACTAATAGAATATTAGGGTTCATTCAACATCTTATGTATATTGCTTTGGTGGATATCTTGTTTTTAGCATTTCTACAACCAATCAGCTATAATAGTATAGATCAGGAATACATACCCTGCTCCCAACACTGAAACATCTTAATTATTTATTTTAACCCCCATTCCACCTCCCCAAGAAAAGAAAAATATTTTGCATCCATTTCTACTCTTCTTAATAGACACAATAACAAAATCACAGATATGAGATACACAAGTGCATTCCTCGCAATATTAATATCACAAACAAAATATATGAGAACTCACATATCTGATCTACGACCCAACTGCTTTTGTGGCAGGATAACCTGCACCGAATGAGAATCATTGGTGTTTGGAATCGGGTGGCTCATTATGGCAATAGCCCTTGCAACCTTACCAACCTTCCTCACCTGATGAAATGCATTAAATTTTAGTAAAATGTAGGATAATCAGCATTTTTCTTCACCCTTCAATCTTGATACAGAATAACATAGATGATATTGTCTGCCCCCTATGGACCTATAATCAAATATGAGCATATGCATACTTATATTGAAGGGTCATAACCATTTTACCTTGGAGGGCAAGTAAGAAGGATCACAAACAACTTTTGTGTACCTAAACAATGTAGAAGGTCATAAACATTTTACCTTGTTGGGCAAGTAAGAAGGATCACAAACAACTTTTGTGCACCTAGCAGTTTCCCCTTCAGATGTGACACCAATAACTTTCCCTTCCTCATTGAACTCTACCTGGCACCAGGCAGGATCAAACTCAGTGTCTAGACTAACAATAATATACACAAGGATTTTCCAAATATAAAGTAGAAATTAAAAAAAAAAATAGAATTGATGCAATAATATAAAGGAAAAAGTGTTAAATCCAAGAAACGGGAGTAAAGAGTACCTTGCACTCAGGTTTATTCAACATATAAGTCCCACCATAAACTGCACTAAGTCGTGCAAATCCCTACATCAAGACCCAAAAAAAATGAATAACTCTACTGACCTGGACTTTAGTTACAATACTATATTTAAATAGAGAGTGAGCAAGAGAGAGAGAGTGAGAGACCTGAGGAAGCTCTCCTAATCCATACAATGGATATATGTATGGCGATCCTCCTTGAAAACGTGCAATAGACTCCGAATAAAGCTATGACACAGTCAAGAGGATAACTCAAGTGCATGCCAAAGATGAAACTTCTAATGCACAAGAATTTGAAATCCAGAGATGCTAATATCAACTATAAACCCCAACCCGTATTTACCTTCATTCTCTTCACAGTATCCAGTGCAGGTTCATCCAGGTGGCGATCATCTCGATGAAGTGCTAAAGCATGCCCAATGACGTCAATAGTGTTGTCATCAAGACCATATTTTCTGTGAAAACGTCAACCACACAAAATAAACAAATATTCATTATAATTGTATTACCAACAGTGAAATAAAAATACAATTACCTATTTTCTATAGAAATTAGCTTTATACAATATAAAACAGAGGCTCTCTCTTTATACAATATAAAACATAGGCTCTCTCTCTCTCTCATTAAGTTTCCCATCCCAACATTACACAGAATTGTACCCCACATACTTTCCGCATAAAGTTTGACACCTCATTATGTATTATGCCAATGAAATAATCTCCATTCTGATGCTTAAATTTAAAATATATATATATCGAGACTATCAAGATCGCCAATTTTTAGAATCTTTCTTACAATGCATTAAAGAGATCCAAAATGCATTGTAGAGATTCATTTGCAGAAAGGGGAACATCCAAGAACTTACGCAATCAATTCTCGAGTTGTCACTCTTGTTAAGTCCATTCCTTCGTGTGTTTTGGGATCAATTTCATTATATTCTTGAACATATATGAAGAACTTGCGGGCACGCCGCTTTTCAAATAAACCCATGAGTGGAGATTTAAGTGCCTCCATGTCAGTTGCCGGAACCTTGTGAACCTATTGCAACAGTTGATATACCACTCATAAGGGTTAGTATCAAATTTATATACATAAATGTGTGTGTGTGTGTGTGTCAAATTTATATACATAAGGGTTAATATACATAGTTAAGAAATTTATAAGAACTTACTCATAAGGGTTAGTATCAAATTTATAAATAGTAAAGAAATGCTGTGTGTGTGTAGTTAAGAAATGCAATTTCCCAACAAGTTAGCAAAAATTATACCTTTCCTTTATTATAGACAAAACTGCCATCTACAGCTTTGAAGTACAAATACTTAGTAACATCAGTATGAATAAGGACACGAACTAGAGTGCCATTGGCCATCATAAACTAGACAATGAAAAATACAGCACATTAGAAAAGCTTGAAAATAAATAAAAGTAACCCACAAATAGTGAGCTAAACACAATGCAAAAGGCAAGGAAACACATAAAACATACCTTAGGGACCATGTCCACATTATAATCCCTACTGGATCCCAAATGTGCTGGGGGCTTATCATTTCCCCTGAACCTCTTCCACAGCTGCAAGTTAATATTTAAAAATCGATATAGATAATTCAATAAAAAAATTAAGAAGAAGATAGAGAGGTAGTGCAATAGAATTATAGAACTTATGCTGGAACACTTCAACAACATGTGGCAGAAATGGGACCTGAACAAGATTAAGTGATGCACATTCTCCTCCATAATAGTCATTCCTATCCATGTGCAGAACCTGGATCACGATATGCAAATATCAATAACAAAAACACAAGTGTTCTTATCAACACTCAAATGACTTATAACCCAAAAAAAAAAAAAGTATATACAGTATATTTAACAAATAGTAAAAATACTAAATTTTTTTTGCCCTATATACCCAAAAGAAGACATACATAAACAAAGGAATGACTGTGCAAAAACAGAATGAGAAGACAATGAAAGGCACCAAAAAAGAACAAGTGCTTTATTAACCAATAACCATCGTTTTACATGTAGGAAGGAACACTCATTATCACAGAGAAAAAGAGTTAGAAATCAACCCCAAATCATCTCAAACACTGGTTCAATGGAAGTATTTTCAGGGAGATTAGAAGTGATGAGCCAATAGGCAATTTTAAGTCCTACCAAGTACATTTGACATCCCGTCAGGAACTCAAATACACATAATTATTAAATAAGTAAGTAAATTTGTCAAGTAAATTCGGATAGTAAGTTGTTGTCATAAAGCCACCTATACTAGCATACAATTCCAAGTTTCAAGGACAACCAAAGGAGAATTCCATCAACCCCTATCAAACATTCATCAATAAGAAATTTTCTTCTTGATTCCTTGCCCCAATAGTTGGGATTGAGGATCTTAAATGGGTAAAAATCCAATCCTGGCAACCCATTTTGAGTGGCAGTTTTTCGCATGGTCAAAGATTGGCAGTAAGTAGTTAGACGCATTTCACGAGCTTTATTAGTAGGTTCAGATCAAAACCAGTTGAGGAAGGACGACGATATGCTAATTTGGATACTAGTAAAGAGAAACGGAGAAATGAAAATAATGGAACAAAAAAATAATTATAAATTTTTTTTTAAAAAAAAGCACATATTGTCATAGTGAGGTGGTTTGAAGCATCTAGATCCGTCCGATTGCGATTGCGCACGGATCTCGTCGACCCAGTGAAAAAGAGTCCATGGATGAGATTGAAAGAAAAGAAGAAGAAGAAGAGTAGCACTAGTAGGGGAAAGTGAGACCTTGAGGCCGTCAACGGAGAGAAGACCACTGAGGATGCATTCTTTGAGACCCGTACCCAACACTATGACGTCATACTCTTCATCCATTGCCTCCTCGCTCCTTTGATCTGAACAGATCAGACTTCACACAATTCTAGGGTTTTTGGTCCCAAGCTCTCTTCTCTATTTCTCACCGAGTCTAACTATGTCTTGCACTTGTCTAATTTCACCACCCCTAATAAAAAGGACTAAGAGATGCTTTGTTTGTTAATTGGGAAAAGCTTAAAACGACTTTTCAAGTTATTCTCTAATTCACACAAACATCTTCTAAGAGTAAAGTAGATGCCATGTTCCGCCAAAAATTAATAAATGCCTAAAAAATTATTTTGGTGGTTGGACCAATTTTTATCAAGGCATTTGTAATTTTAATCGTCTTAATTTTGATATTATAGTTTATTAATTGTTTTAATTTATGATTTAATTATTTAAATTCGTTAATTTTTTTTATCTAAAATTTAATTTACTTCCTCACATGCCTCTCAAATGCTTATTATATTGAAAAAGTTGTATTTGTTGAGGTAAATTAAACTTTTTAGATCAGAAAACTTGATAAATTAAGCAATTTCAACAATTAGTAAAATATAATACCAAAATGAAAACAATTAAAACTATAAATATATTAGTAAAATTTGGTCCGAACTACATACTAAGACCATAATTTAGCCTAAATAAATACTCTTAAATTTTGAATCAAACCCCACTAAGGCACTAACTCACTAAGTACGAGTTAAACTGGAACACATATGCTGACAATATGATCATTGGGCCTTGCCATCTTTGTACTTCACACATACAACTCTAAAAATTGGGCCCAACGGGATAAACAATTCGTAACAAGTATAGTTTCATTAGCGGCCTTAATGAAAAAATTATGGTTGAGAATTGAGATGAGATAAAAATCACTTCTATTGAGTACTGAACTATTTAGGCAATAACGAGTATAGTTTTTTTTTTTTGGTACGTGCGCCGGCAATAACAATTATATTTGAAACTGTAGTTTTTTTTTTAGCATCGGTTGCAACCGACAACCAACCCAACCAAGTTGGTTCGGTTGCATCCACCCGACTCGTGAGTGTCGGATCGGGCCTCAGTTGTGAAATACCCCAAAGTTTCACTCGATATTCTTCTCTCACTCAGAAGTCGATCAAGCACTGATTTACATCAACAAAGAGTGAAAGAGAGAGTTCGGGCCGAGAGAGAGGGAGAGAGAGAGAGAGAGAGAGCTCGGGCTAAGGCAGTGGCGACGGTCGTGGCCAAATAAGGCAGAGGCGAAGGAGGCGCTGCGTTATGCAAAGAGAGAGAGATCAAATTGAGAGAGAGAGAGAGAGAGAAAAAGAGAGAGAGCTAGGAATTAGGGTGTGGCATTGCGTTCTGCAGAGAAAGAGAGCTTAGGCTGAGAGTGGCAGATGGGTCTCCTTTTGATTTTTGAAGGTTCTCTGTGTTTTTGAGGGAGGATGAGAGCAAAGTGTTGAGAAATGGGTGTAGAAATTCTAGCCCTAGTGGCAATTTGAGAGGTAGGGAGAGAGTGAGGCTGAGAGTGTTGTTGAAATGTTGAATTCTAGCCCCAAATAAAAGTCAACCTAGTCGGCAAACCATAACCGACAAAGTCGAATATCGGACTAGCAACTGGCCTAAATATTGGGTCGATCGGTTGTCAATTTTAAGAATTCAACCAAGTTAGTTGGTTGGGTGGGTCGGTTGTTTGGCCGATATGCAACCGACTCAACCCATTCTCAGCCCTAAAGTTATGTATTCAATTAAGGACAAATCCAATAATTGCCCATTTAGTTGTCATTTACCATTTTAGTCCTCAATTCATCCCACCGTATATCTAAAATAATGATATGTATTTGGGAGGGGGGAGTTTCTTTGTAGATGTGGCAGGGACACTGTGCTTTCTGTAGATGTGAAACTCTTTTCACATAAAAGTCTTGTCATCTTTCACATAAAAGTCTTTTTAATTAACCACTTTCGCGTATGATTAAGCATATCAATTATCAAGCTGTTATACTGTGAATTATTTTCTTATAAGCATGAGATATACATATATATGAGCATATGATATTTGATTTTTTTAGTCATTAGATTGCCAAATATTTTATAGTTGATTATTAAAAAGTTCATTTTTAGAGCCTTTTGTACCCAAAAAATCACCTAAAAAGGGTTAAATGATAAATATGTCAACTTTGTACAAATAAAGTCCACACTTTGTATAAATAAGTCCATGTTATATTTTTTTCATGAATTTTTTTTTTTAAACTAAGCGAATTACCACAGTAATAAGTTTGACAGTAAATTAATAGAGTATTTTTGCAATCTAAATAGTTACTGTCCAAACAGTAGTAATTAATAAAGTGTTTTGTGCAATTTAAATTGTTACTGTCATACAATGACAATGATTGCCCAACTGTTAGTTGACCCAACCCAACTAGCAATGCATTTTCACTTAAGCCCAACTGTTTCTCTCCCCCTCCCCTCGCATCCTCTTTCTCTGCCTCACTTTTCTCTCATATCTCTCTGCCTCCCCCCTCTCTCATTTCTCCATGCCTCTCATCTTTCTCTCAGCCCCGAAACCCCACATCTCCCCCAGCCTCGACTGCCGCCTCCCCCTTCCCCTGCATCCTCTCTCTCTCAGCCCCGAAACCCCACATCTTCCCCAACCCCGATCGTCGTCCTCCTACCGACGACCATATCTCATCTCGAAACCCAACGTCTTTGACTCGTCTATGGTTCCGGTCACCTCTCCTGACGCCAGAGGACCAGCTTGGTTTCGATTTCTTGCAACCGGACCGGCTGGTTCTATGGGTTCTAGATCTGGCTTAAAAAAAAAAAAACCCAATATTTTTTTATTTAATTGAAAATAGGATGAATATACATCTACACTCTTCTTGTCTAGATGACTCGGTCTTAGTGATGAATATTTGAATAAATAAAAAAGGACAATATTTGGGTCACCCCACCCCCTCTAAATTTCGATTTCGGCAATGTCAGTGCATGATCAAAACTATTCACTTTTTAGATAACTTATTAAAGATCATCTTTGTAAAAAATCAAATCAATTGACAATCGTTTGATTTTATAACTGTTATTAATTAAGTAGAAAAAATCGATGGTTTCCGATTAAAGAGTGATTTTTTTACCAAATTGTTGATTTTTTCTATTTAATTGACAATAGTTATATAACCAAATGATTTTTCGATTGAGTTGATTTTTTGTAAAGATAATTTATAATAGGTGATCTAAAAAGTGAATTATTTTGATCATACACCGATATTACTGAAATTGCGATTTTGAAAGATTGGATGACCCAACTGCTATCCAATAAAAAAATAATGAGAATAAAAATAAGGGAGATGAGTGTAAACGTACAAATAAAAAGTGTGAAATCTCTCTTAAACTATTGCAATTCATTTTTAAAAGATAATAATATATACTTAAAAAA
This sequence comes from Dryas octopetala, assembly GCF_963921425.1. Lineage (NCBI taxonomy): Eukaryota > Viridiplantae > Streptophyta > Magnoliopsida > Rosales > Rosaceae > Dryas > Dryas octopetala. The sequence continues at coordinate 22,480,154 of NC_141370.1, read as the reverse complement.
TAAGATGATCAATAAAAGAAAAGCACCTATTATTTTCCAGATAAAAAAAAGAAAAGAAAAAAAGTGAGGAAGAATGAATAAACATCACAGGGTTTTCCTGTCTGATAGTCTTTCTGTCCTCCACCACAATTAATCAGAGGTTGGCCATCTTTTTTTTTTTTGGGCCATGTTTGCCATCTATTTATTCATTTCATTTCATGTCTTTTTCTTTTTTCTGTTTACTCTTTATTTAAGTTCTTACTATTTATGCCCTCATTTTCCATTTTCTCACTCTTCCCTTCCCTTAATTTTCTCACTTCCCTAACTGACTCTGTTTTTTTTTTTTAGATAGTTTCGTTTTTATTTTTCATATTTCGTCTTTATGAATTTGTTAAAGTTTTTGTAACTTGTTGATGAAAGAGGTTCTGGATGTTGTAGGGTTGGTTCTCGATCCTTGATATATTGCTGGAATCCCTTGGATTATGTGAAAGGAGGGTCTCTAGGGTTTTTCAGTGTTATTGCAACTGTAGCCCTCTCTGACATTTGATATTTGGTGGGTATGACTGGTAGATTTAAACTTGTCTCTCTGGTTTTCTTGTTTAGGATTGTCTCTTAACACCAACATGCATAGAAGTTCGAGAATTTTGGGTTTATTTTAATTTCGTTGCCTGTTGGACCTTTGCTTTTCGCCAAGTGGAGCAGTGATTGAAGGAGGAAAAAGAGGGAGAGAATAAGATTTCTAACAAGTTCGTGCATTAACCATTTGGTTCTGGCGTAATTGGAATTTTGAGTTATGGGTTTCTTCCATTATTTCTAGTTATATTTTTATTACTTGGGCTGTTTGCGAAATTCGAGTGTTAGCTTGATTAGAGTGGTTTTTTTTTTTTTTTTTTCTTTCTTCAATTTATTTTAAATCAAGGACAATAGGGGGGAGTGGGGAATAACCGAATAATATAGTCTGCAGAGGGTGAGGATGGAAAAGGAGATGGTAACTGTTGAGGGTAATGATGGTTGGATTATGGTGGATGAGACTAATTCCGAAGACCCCTTATATATGGAATTGGAAGCTGAAGAGAGTGGAATTGATAGTCCAGGGAATGAAATTCAAGGTTTTGCATCAGACAAAGGGGAGGGAAGTAACGTGGTGTTCTCTAGAGAAGGACCCCTTGTAAGGAAAGAGTCAAGAATGTTCACTAGTTGTAGTTGCAGTGCCAAGAAACTCAAATCTCGGGTGGCTGTGATGGATTCCAACCTGGAGAAGAAGGAGAAACTTGGGCAAGAGAAAAAACTCAGTAGACAAGATAGGATTGAGTTGGGCCGCTTGTTTCAAGGTGCAGTGAGTTCCCATGATTGGGAACTTGCAGAGAATTTGATCCTATTAGCTGATCCACAAACTCTGAATGATGCTTTGTGCATCACTCTGGATTCAATATGGTTCTTGAGCATGCAGCAAGAGCTTTTTGGGATAATGGGATTGATTAAGAAGATCATTGCCAATGGTGCATATGACTTCACAAGAGCTGCCTTGAGGACATCATTTCTTGCTTCGTGTGTTTCTGCTTGTCAGAGCCGAACAATGAGTCTTGCAGATACGGTCACTGTAATGGCCCAGAGGTAAGGCTTACTGTGTTCAGTCTTATATGGGGAAATGCTTATTTAGTTTAACAAATTTGCTGAGAAGATTAATTATATTTTTAATCATCTGTCAATAGTTGGAGCCAATGAGCCATGTGGTGATATTTTGTTGGTACTGTTGTAGGATTTCAGTAACCAAACAGCCAAATTTGGTTTAGTTGTATTTCATTTCCTAGGGGGCATGATTTTGTAAAAAAAATTTTTACATGGAAATGAGAGCATTCAGTAATAGGCATGTAGTTTGATCTAGTGTCTGAGTTTTGAGTGAAAGGATGATTTTAGTTGCATGGCATTTAGTACAGAATCTATAATCATTGAAGCGCATAGTCATTTTTTTGCAAGGTAGTATATCCTTTTCTATGGTGTTCGTATATGGCTTCTTATGGGTTGCTAGTACGAGATTACAGATATGCAACTTATATGTTCATATGCATGCATAATTAGTATGGATGCCACTTAGAGTCAAATTACAAAGGAAGCTATTTTTTTTTCATCTATTTGAGAAAGTAGTTTTGAATTTTTTTTCACCTTTTGCATTTATTGTGCAGGATTGGTTCAAAGACACTTAGAAAACGGAATGAAAACCTTTCATTTTTATTACACTTAATATTGTGTGTGTATTTGCATGCATACATGTTTTCCATCCCAGTTCATATGATTCCAGACAATTTGTACCTGAACATACATATAGAAAATCTGGTGTTGTGCCAACAAATTAGAATTATCCCTTTAGTAACCCCAATGGTCAAATATAAAGCTTCCCTGAGGGGTAGGAGAGCAACTCGCCACGAAAAGCTTAAGATACATCAAATTTCATCCCTTGAAAAACCTTGGATTTTCCCCTCCTTTTATTTGTTTGTTTGCAGTACAATATAGTGTGGAATTTTTTATTGTGTGCTGAGCACCATGCTTGCCTTTCTTCTTTTTTCTTTCCCTCCCAATTCTGGAATTCTTGTGCCACTTTGCTTAATTTTGCCTTTTTTTGGGATAGGTTGCATGAGCGTCTCCAGGAATGCAATGGAGATGAGGTCTTGAAGGCAGAAGCTGGTGCTAAGGTTCAAAAGTTTACTGAATGGGCTCTGAAATGTATAGGCTTCCATTCTCGTTGTCAGGATAATAAGGATAGAGTTAACAACAGCTCATGTGTTGAGATCCAACTCCAGTTATCCGCATTTAAGACGTTCCTAGATCTTGCTGGTAACCAGCTTACTGGAAAGGACTTCACAGAGGCCTTTGATGCTGCTTGCTTTCCCCTAACTCTCTTCTCTAGTTCGTTTGATCCTGGCTGGGCATCTGGGATATCGGCAACTGCAATTCAAGGTTTGCTGGGTATGTTGGTGGAGGGGGGTGCAGACAATGTTAATCAGTGTTTCCTGGAAGCCTCTCGTTTTGGGAGTACAGAGCTTGTGCGCATTTTGTTGCAGGTGATATTAGTATTAAATGATTAAATGATTTGCTTATGTATTAAATCTAGGTGAATTTCATCATCAGAAAAAAAAATTAGGAGAATTTCAATAAGATTTTAGCCCAAGATTTGCTTTTATGATATATGTTTGGTCAGGCATCTTTAGTTCTCATTTTTTGTTTGGCATTTGGGTTTTGCATTGGTAGATTGCCCAAAGGAACAGTCTGGATGTTGATGTTGACCTGGCGCTGGGTTTTGCTTCTCACTACTGCAAGATTGTTACTATGGAATGTCTTGTGGAAGAGGGTAATGCCATAGCTTTCTTGGGCCCTCTGATGAGAGCTGCTGAGAGGGGCTGTATGCAGGTCGTTGAGTGGTTTGTGAAAAGAGGTTGTCGAGACATGGAGCTCTGCCTTGCTCTCACAGCTGCAACTTCTAGCAGCCAAGTTGATGTTGCTGCCTATCTCCTTCCTCACGTTCCTCATCATGTCCTTGCAGCACTAAGCATTGAAATTCTGAAGGCTGCTGGTGAACGAAGTGGTGGTTCTCTTGATGGTGTTGCATTTCTTCTCCATTCTGACTTCTTAGGGGATCCTGCAGCAACTTATGCTGTTGCAGACAGTATTGCTCGGTCCGACGATGAGGGTATAGCTCCTGAGCTAAGGGCTTTTCTTTGGGAGCACTGGTCAGAGGAGGCTTTCTTGGATGGAGTTAGGCAAGGACAAGAATATTACATGAACCTTGTGAGGATTTTAAAGTGGGGTGGATCTCCTATCTGCTTAAGAGATCTTCCCGCCCCTCTGAGGGTAACGATTGCTTACGTGCGACTGTATAGGGAGTGTGTCAAGGCAGGTGGCTGTTTGTTGTCACAAAGGCTGAGAGGGCAGCTTGTTGAAGCTGTGAGAAGGCTTGGTGGTGGGGTCTTAGAAGGGGTGAGCCAGTGCAGAGAGCTCTTGGCTGTTCTGGAGCACCATCTTCCTCCATTTTTACTTCAACCGCCCAGCATTGCGTAGTAAGATTTTACTTCTTTTAGATTTTCGCATCCTTTTTTCTTTAACTATCCGATATATGTAATGGATAGTAACAACATTTTAGCTCGGGGTCAAGGCGACGAAGCTTTAAAGTTTGTCAATTTTCTCCCCATCATGTGGTTGCCTTGTATTTTAGGTTGCTGCACTTCTACTGTTTTACTTTTACATGACACATATTATAATATTCTGGATGTGCATGTTGATTTATCATTTAAGACACATAGCAACCAACTATTGTTAAAAGAGTTGAAATATGGGTTTGTATATTGACTGTTATCTAATATCCATACACTTTCATTGTACTTTTAATTCGTTTTTCTTCCCCTCTCGTGTGGGGATCTTTTGTTTCTTTTCCTGTTGTCCATTGGATGTAGAAAAATAATTTGTCATATGCAATTTCGAAGAAGAGAAGGCCCCGAGTTCAAATGAAATGTTGCTAACCAATGACTGTGGTCAAAAGTAATGATGTTCCACATACTTGACCCACCCCACCGCGGCCTATGTGATTTTCGAAATTGTTGCAATTTATTTGTAAAAGCATACATAATATCAAGGTGATAGTTATTGAATGGTTCTACATTATTAAAATATTGTAATTTTCACTTTCGCAGATGCAATGCCGTCTTTATAGTGTATAGAACTTTTAAAATATCCACCCATCACAAGAGTGAAGACCACATAAAAAATGTTTTAGCAGGCTATTTCTGGAAAGTCTCCTCTCCAAGCCCTCCAGTCTCCACCACCTGAGCTTATTATATAACATTTGGTCAAGGTCAACAAAGAAAACTCACCCCTATCAATCATGATCTATTTACCATGAAAAAAGGAAAATGGATTCCTCCAAGATAGAAACGCAGGCAGCTGAATGCTGATAATCTTTGATTCATGTGCTATTATTTCTCACCTTTAACATTCTTCACTTTACTCTTGTAGGTTACGCATCAAGTATCAAACTTTACTATCCCTTGAGCTTTCCTCAGGATTCAGGAATGCTGTTTCTCCTACTCTACTCCTTCTCAGCGAGGGAGTGAGTCAGTTTCCTAATAACAAAGCTACAGCCGACATTGGGTAGAAATTGGTTGTCTTAGACAGACAGGCCCAGCCATTACAAGTATAACCTTCTCATAGGGATTATAGGGTGGGTCAATGGGTGGTTGTTGCCAACGTCAAAATCAAATATATAATTTTGCAAAGGCAAAGGCAAATGCAAATGCAAATGCAATTGGCAAGTGATTCGTGAATGGTTAAGCAAGCAATAAATAAACAAAGTGTTTTTCTTGTATTGAACATTTTGTGAATTACAAAAATTGTATGATGAAAGAAAGAGGTGATATATTAATTCTAAACACCGTTTACTGTACTTACACAGTTACACGTATGTATAAGTCAAATCCCTCACATTAGAAGGCATGAAAGCCAAGATCATGAGCACTGCCAGAATGGCAATGGGAAGCAACAGCAGCATGAAAGGTGGGGGAGGCAGTGGTGGAAGTATCAAAGGAAGGATCAGCAGAGTCGCCGTGAGGCATACAAGCAAAAGTAATGACTCGAGGCTGAAGTAGCTCACCGGCAGCAGTCTTCTCCCACTCCCTCTACCTTGTGATAGTGTTCGATGGTATTCCGTTGTTGTCGTCTTTCTTTGTCTTTGTAGATGTTGTTCATGTTGTGGATGTTGTTGATGCTGCTGATGCTGTTGATGATGAAGATACTCTGCTTTCTGTCCTTCATTCACTACTACTGATGCACCAGAAACCTTTCTTGTTTTAGCATCCATAGTGCCACTTGAACAATATTGATCTTGCAAATCAATAAAACCCTTTGACAGCCTTACCTTTGCTTCAGGAATTTCAAAATTCATTTATTTATGTGTTGGTCCCCCACCCAAATCACAGCACCTAATTAGTGAAGTGACCCAACCCAAAATTCTTTTTCTTCAACACCAAATTTCTCTCTGGAACTCAAAATCTCCAACCCAAAAACAATGCCGGCCGATTTATACAATCTAAGACAACTATAACAAGCAATGCAATGCAGCCCACACAACTGACTCAATCTGTCAACCTGCTCGCTTGTACCCACCCTCTTTCTATTTGGAGGCGGCTGATACTTGATGCTTCTGGGATCTCAACTTCCAGATTCAAACCCCAAATCGCAACAAAAACGTGATTAGTCCTTGATCAAGTCTTCAGTGCACGAACCATGACACATCGTCTCCAATAATCCAACTAGATACAAAAGATGAAAGATAACATTAAATTTAAACAAAAACATTCATTAACAACAAAGATAACTGATGACTGACGAGAATTCCAACATATGGCATATTCCTCCAAATAACATATGTTCAGATATCAATTTTACAGCTGATCTGCAATCCTATCCTTCAATTTCTCTCTTACTTGTAACTACATATGCAAAACATTCAAAATAGCAAGCATAAAACAAATTGCAAGTCGCAATATATTCCTTTAAAACTTTTGGCTTTTGCTCTCAAACCCAACAAAATACCGAATTCAATAGAGAGAAAAGAAAGATACCCTGAAATTTATAATCTGTATATCTATATATACATACGTGCTTTTGTATTTAAGAGAGAGAGATGAAACAAATCAGCAATAGAAAAGCTAAGACGAAAGCGGACTGGTGGAAATGAATTTGAAGAGGAGAGTTAAGGACAAAGGTTGATTGATACCTGTGAAGCTTTAGTCTTTGATTGTAGTGGTCTTGGTATGAAAATTTCCAAATGAGGCAGCAAGAAAAAGATGCCCCCTTGTGCGCTTTTTGCATCTCAGGCTCTACGGCTCTCTAATCTTTGAACCCAAAACTCCTTCTCAGAGTCAAAGGTGCTCTGTATTCACAATAAATTCTTGATAATCATGGACTAGAAATAAAGAAAGGGAGAAATGGGTTCTATCATGCACACAAGTCCTGAAAGGGGTTGTGGAAATAATGAAGGAATGAGGAAGGTGAAAAGGAAGAGTAGCTGTTTAAGGAATGGAATGAATTTTGATGGGTTTTGGGTTGTTGCACTGTATTTGTATTATTACTACCCTTGTTATTATGTAGAGAGAGAAAGAGAGAGCAGAAAAAAGGTTTGGTTCAGTGAATCCCACATTCAAGTGGGGTTTGCTGACATGCAAGTTGCTGGTTTTGGAAAATCAGGGCTGTGTTCCCCAAGGTTCTTCACCCCTGGACTCTTCTTTTCTCTCTCTCCGTAGAAAAAGCCCAAACCCCCCTGCCCCAGCATCTAATTTTTTTTTTATTCTTATAATTCACTTTTATCATTTTATGGGTCCATTTGCAAATCTATTCAAGTAAGAAATCATTCCATTTATGTCTCAAGTCATAATTTTTTTTTTGTTCATGTATGTCCATAGAATTAAATTTAAAAAATTTCTTAGAAATTTTCATTTTTTTAAAGTTTCAAAATATTATCAAAACGAAATTATCGAAATTTTGTTAAAAATTTTAATTGTTTTAATTTAAATTTTCAACGAAATCAAAATTTTCTTTAAAGTTTTCATTTTTTTGAATCTTCTAAATCTAAAATTTAATTTCTTGCCTATGTCTTAAGTTTTTATTACATTTAGAGGTGTACAACGGGCCAGTCCAGCCCATTTAAAGTCGGCTCATTCGTGCTTCGTGCCGTGCTTGGGCTGGCCCAATTATTTTAAACTTTAAGTCCAGCTCGGCCCATGGCCCACCCAATAATAGATCGTGCCGGGCCGGGCCGGCCCAATTAATTATTTTAAGTTTCTATTATTGTTTAATAAATCAAATAGTTTTTTATGTCATTTCATTTTCTATCAAATTTTTTAATTTTCTATTGTTTTTATTCCATTTTCTATCCAATTTTACCATCAAAATCAAAATTAAAAATTAAAACAAGGCTAATAGTAAATTTAAAAAAAAAATAAAAAATACTAGTATAAACGGACCGGCCCAAAACCATAACGGGTTTGGACTGGCCTAACACAAAACGAGCTCAGACCGAACTAGCCTAACGGGATAGAAAACATTGGCCCACTTATTAACGGGCCGGGCCCACTTTAAATGAGCCGGGCCCGTGCCAGATTCGGGCCGACCCAGCTGATTGTACACCTCTAATTACATTTGCAATGGTTCATAGTGTCCCATGGTTTTTTTTTTTATTCTTTCTTTTTCCCGTTAATCAGATATCTAATATCTAATTACATTCCTCCAAAATAAAAAAATAAAAACAGGTGAAGGAATCAGATTTTTTTTTTCAAAATTGTACCCTAAATTAAAAATTTTATTCTATAGAAGTAGGATAAAATTAAATAGTTATAATGATTAAGGAAGTAATCATAGATATTAAGAGTTCGTTTATGACATATACAGGCATTGTCTGATATGCAAAAACATATCTAATAATAAAAAATCTATATGGAAGTATGGAACCGGTGAAAAGTAAATTTGTACATAAAAAATCTAGCATGTGTGTTGTTTGTATGATAGAATTTTTTACATCATGTAATAATACTGTGAGAAGACATCATTTTCTGCCAATTTCATCGTCCTTCTCACATAATAATATTGTTAAAATTCGCTATCAAGTGATTTTCTCTTAGTCTTAAAGGAAACTCTATTAAATTCATCAACTTGCTTAAGTTAACATCAAAGTGATTAGAGAATAATAAATTATTTATTTATAGTTTGGTGGAGGAAATCAGCCGTAAATATATAAAAGCCAAAGCATCTTTCTACTTTTAAACTTAGCTTGAAGAATGGGACGAAAAGGCACTTCTTTTCTTCCATTGCAAAACAAGAAATTCCAGTTTCTTGTCGTTGAGAGGAAAATGAAAAATTGAATTTCAACAGAAAAGAAAAGAAGAAGGAAATTTCACATGGTGTGGTGGCCCGTGGGGTTTGTTCAAGAACAAATGGAAGCCCATAATAAATTAAATCATAATGGCTGTGTGTGCAGATTTGAGAAAGCCACATATTGGGTGTACCAAGTGGACCTAACCAATTAAGAAAATAGTAATTTTACTATTATTAATTTGTGTGGAGCATCTCATATGTATGTCTAATCGTCTAATCGTCTAATCGTCTAATCGTCTAATCGTCTATGTCTATGTGACAGGGTCCAGGGGAGATAGATGTCAGATGCAGCAGCATATGGGAGGGGCATGTGGACCTTCCAACTCCATCTCTAATTCAATGCATCTTCTATCACCACCTTACAACATTAATCAATTAGCTACTATACATGCATATGTGCAAGATAGCATAGGCTACATATATATATAATATGCAAGTATGCACCTTGTGATTGTGAATCAGTGAATGTGAATTTTGATTCCCATATATTGATCCTTAATTTCTTTCCTCGTACGTACAACTGTACAACTCCTTTAATTGCCCTTTGACTCTCGGGGGTTGTTTTTTAAAATTATTTGAATTTGAAGTAATGAAGATGTTGGATTTGCACTTTCTATGCTCCATCCACTTCCCTTCTCCACCTTCCCAGCAGCCAATTTGGCAAAGGAAGAAAGGAAGTCCATGACTGCAAGCTACACCCTACAACTGAATTGGGCCAACAAAATTCCCTAATCAATTAATTAATCAAATAATGTACATGCAAATGTGTATGTATGCATGGGCAGGCACTGGGCAGGCAAGTGCATGAATCAAAGATAGCGGGTGTGACTATGTGAATAGAGTTATTCTACCACATCTCTTCCACCAACTTTAATACTATGAATGTAACAAATATTCAACTTTGTTTCTGTTCTTCAGTTGACCATATCATCTTAATGTTTATGTTCTTCAAAATTACTGCCATTGCTATATGTGTTGTGCTTAATTATAATCAAATATTAATAAATTTTTTAAATAATTTTAATACTTATTGTGTCAACTATTTTTTCTTAATTTATGTGACATCAATTCATTTGATTGAGATTATTGTTATAAAACCCAATGTATAAATGCCATATAAGTTGGACAAGAATAATTGATTCAGATAACATCTTCCTACAAAAAAATTAGCCATATACAAAAAAAATCATTTAGCTATTAAATTGCTCATTCTTAATTCAGCATTTTTTACTCAAGGGGAGTGGGATCAAACTTGGTGTAGAGGAGGCAATTCTACGAGAATTTTTTCTGTGTAACCGATACACCGTTACGTGATGTAACCAATCCAACGTATAAGATTATTGTTGAACGACATGTTTATCTCTTTCAACTGGACTTTCGCAACAACTTCTATTTTAGCATTTTTTTTAAAATATTATAATTATATATTTATTAGAAAATTAGGATTAAATACCAAATATCAATAGTTTTTCAGTAAAGCAGTAAGACACTAATTTTTTTAGTTTGGGTACTAACTTAGAGTAAGACATTTTGGATTAGGTCACAAATCAGTTTGTTATACAGTTGTGATTGTCGAACAGTTACAGTTGTAAGTGTCAAACAGTCACAATTGTGACGGTTTAAAATTTATAAAAAATCAAAATTTTTAAGGGTTTCATACTTTTGATTTAGGTTTTGGGGGATGAAGTCCTATAACCCAAAGACTAAACATTAAAGTTTAAGACTTGCAAATATTGAAAAAACAACAAATTAATAAAAAATTTATGACTGTTAGACAGTCATAGCTCGATATAACCTTGTTTTTTAAAGTTAGTACTTAAACTGAAATTTAGTACTTAAAGTGAAATGACATAAATGTTTTGGTAGTTAAAATGAAAAAACATTACAATTTGGTACCTAAAATCAATGAACCTTATATTTATTTCAACACAATTAAATGTTTAAATGGTTTTCAATCATAAAAATAATCCTTAAACGAGGACTTCAAAGTTAGATCGCTTAAATCATTGGATAGCATTGACCAGTGAGCCTCACATCCATTTTATCGATCTCTCTTTAGAAGCTTTTCCTTCAAATATATGCGAATATATAATTTAGTAAGATTCTTATTATTAAAAAACAAAAAGATTACTAGACCAAGAAGTGACTCATGATCCTTGGGCCTTGGCCATAAATTAACCCACTAAAAGCCCATTACCCGTGATCTATGGAAGAATATTCATGGGTTGCATATTCTATCGATGACTTGACCAAGCCAACCAGTTAACTGATCAAATGTCTTTGGCCCAAATTTTAATGGATTTAGCCAACTTGGCCTACTAATGACCCTGAGGAGAGCGAGGAGATATTTTCCACCTATGCATGTTAGTAGTCTGTGAAATAATTGTTAGATCGAAATTATTCTTGAATTTTCCATCTTTTCTTCTTTCTTTTCCATTCCACCACAAATAGTTCGGTATTTCTTGGGATAACCGGTAAGTTTTATCTGCACATAACTTGAAACAGGAAAAGCATCAGCTACAAAGGAAGAAAAGTGAATGGGCGTGTGAAAGTTAAAAATGTATCTTGAAGGATTCCCAAGAAATTCTTTGATTTCTTCCTGAAGCATATGCTTAGAGGTGTACAATGGGACGGGCCGGCCCGAATCCGGCACGAGCCCGGCCCATTTAAAGTGGGCTCAATCCATTAAGAAGTGGGTTGGGCTGGACCAATATTTTCTATCTCGTTGGATCGACTCGAGCCAGTTATGGGTTTAGACCGGCCCGTTTATACAAGTATTTTTTAATTTTTTTTAATTTACTATTAGCCTTATTTCAATTTTTTATTTTGATTTTAGTTGTGAAATTGAATAGAAAATGTAATTAAAGTAATAGAAAATTTAAAAATTTGATAAAAAATAGAATAACATCAAAGACTATTTGATTTATTAAATAATAATAAAAACCTAAAATAATTAATCGGATCGGCCCAGCACGACTCATTATTGGGTGGGCTATGGGCTGGACAGGGCTAGACTTAAGATTTAAAATAATTGAGTCAGCCTAGCCCGGCCCAAGCACGGCACAAAGCACTAATGAGCAGACTTTAAATTGGCCGGGCCGGCCCGTTGTACACCTCTGCTTATTGTGAATCACAATAGGCACACTGGTATAGGTACTAAATGGACTACGCAGATAATAAGGCAAACTCACTAATACTGAAACATTTAAATTTTATACATTAATGTCATATTGTCATAACTCATAATCCCTTCACAATCATGATACCAGAAATTTGAAAACAAAGGGAATATTAGACAGTTCAATCACTTGCCCAGAAGTCTCAACAATAGGGATGGTCATGCAAGCAAAAGCGCCAAACTGCAACATCTATTACGATAACACAGCAACTGGCAACTTTCCCTTCCATGAGATGTATATTACCATCCAAGCTTAATTATAGGATAAAAATTCAACAAACTTCTCCCCGAAACAGTTTAATACATCACCACCAGAAGTTTAATACCTCGAATCCAAGTGCCTATTTATCTATTATTCTAAAATACTAGTGCAGATAAACAGACAACAGCCACTAGTTCCACTGCTCAAGCCAAAGCCCTCTCTAGTCCTGCAATCAGAAGATTATGACATTAGTTATAGGAACAAGACAATGCATCAAGGTAAAGCATTATGATACTTGTGTTAAATTTTAGGTTGTTTAATACCCATAAGTTAAGTCAGATCATGATGCTTGCTAAAATGGAAAGTTGAAAAAGGTTGGAGGGGTAATTCGGAGCAGGAGTACATTGCCATTAATATTTGAATATACAACCACACCAATAGCATACGTAGAGGCAGAGCATATAGTTTCACCATTATTTAATCCATGAGAGATATGTAGATATATCATGAATTTGTCTTTGGTAAATTCAGTGCAGTATCTACTAATCTACTCATCCGAATACTGCCTTCTGCCTCTGTGATCTATTTGAGGGCAAGTGCATTGTACCCACATCTGTTTCTTTAGTTTCATGGCCCTTTTCCAGTTGGTTCCAAATATGCTCTTACATGTTATCAAATTATCAGTACAGAGTCAATCCTGATTCAGGGTTTTGGGTTAAGTAATAAAAGATATATTATTTGTGGGTATATTGTACTATATATATATCCAATGTAAGAGAATCGAGAGTGAAGAAAGATCCATACCTCATCATCATCATCATCACCACCATCTTCCTTGTTCTTCTTGAGGCGCGTAGTACCACCCTCCTTGACGATGGGGAGCTTCATGGCCCCAAAGGGGGTGTCCACATTGATATTGCCTTTGAGGGTGTAGCCGGTACCCTTTCCCCGAATCATATCCCAGAGCGCAGAGCCCAAATCCTTAGGCCTGAAGGTGATGGGAACGTCAATATAAGTGATACCCTTTTTAGCAAGGTTGGCAGATTTGGAGAGCTCAGCGCCTCCAATGCTGACGTCACAGAGCCAAATCTCGTAGTCGAGAGCATTAAGGCCCAAGTCGAAGTCATTCATGTTTTCAAGCCTGACATGGAGCACAGCAACGGTTTCTTCAAAGGAGAAGGTCTGGAAGCTGATCTTGTCAACATCGATGTCAGGCTTGTAGGGGATGGGGATTTCTCCAGTTTTCTCAAGGGGGATGGTGATTCTGCCGATAACAGGGACATCGACAATGAGATCAACCTTGATCCTGTAGGGAATGATGGAGCCAGGCTTGATATCATTGTAGGTGTTCTTGATGTCATCGTAGACCAAGTGGACTGGAACTTTGACAGTCTCCTCTCCATGGGCTTGGATTGTGCCAGCGTCCGGGATTATGCCTGAGACCAGTTTCCTTCCATCGCTTTCGACCAAGTAGTTAATGTCGATCAGAGGGATGGGCACCGGATTTGGGTTCTTAATCAGCACATCCACCTCGATGTCTGCCTTTTCCAGATTGATGCTAGGGATGTGAATTGCAGTAACATCCGCACTTGGCTTCCCAAACCCAATTACTCCCTCGATCTTCTCGCCTATGTCATGAATGAAATCCTTCACCTTTTCCATGAATCCACCCCCCTCTCCTTCCTCCTCCTCCTCCTCTCTCCTCCCCGAATCTTTCTTCTTCTCCTTAACACCCCGATCCACTATTTCTGGGTCATCATACGATGCCATGTATTTTATATATATAATACACCTTCAGAAATTCACACCAAAACAACACAAATCTATCAATGCAGATTCACTTTATCATAATTTTGAATTTTCATTTCGCCAATAGGATCGACATCGACCCCTCAAATTCCCAAACACAAATAATAATTATGATAAAAAGTAAACAACAAAAATATATTAATTCTAGGAAGAGGAAGAACAAAAAGATGTAGGATCCAAACAAGATTTTCAATTTTGGATGAGATCATAATTTACCTGGAACAGAGTTCAATTGGTATGCAACCCAAAGAGTAAAAATGACACAGCGAGCGGCAAGCAAAGATTGAAAGAAAATGAAATTGAATATGTAATTGTAATGTAAGGAGTAAGGACTTGGGGAGATACTACTAGTAGCAGCAGCAACAGGCGTTCGCTGATAGCCTGATCGGAGGACTTAAATAAATTAGACTTTATTAGGACAGATGGCAAAATCTCACGCATTCAAATTTCTTCATTAATCATACAATAATCTAATATAACTTCATATTATTATTGTGATTTTATTTCTTATGAGGGTGCCGACCCGACGAAGACGAGTACAGTCTGTCTGATAGAGCTGAAGAGGCCCCACCTCATCAAAATGCTACGCCTACGCGGGGCTCACACGTATCATATAAATATAACCTTTTTTTTTTTTTTTTTTTTCTTTTTTAAATTGTAATTTAGGTTTACTTTTGTTCTATTTAGCCATTTAGGTACGTAAAAACTCACCACATTTCTTATTTTGGAAGGTTTTTTTGACTAGGTTTTTATGGAAGGTCAAATTAACTTTTTTTTTTTTTGAAGAAGGCCCACTGGTTCTTGTTGCTCTAGGCTTACTTTATCTATTGTTTCGAACAAGCCCAAAAAATGCTTTCTTAGGTCCAGCAAATTCTGATTTCTGAATGCTCTGTGTGACTGTGTCTGTAGTTCAGCTTGCACCATCTAATTACGAAAATCAAGGAAATAAAGTTTCTTACATTAGAGCCTTGCCGCAAGGTCCGCAACCACAATTGTTAAACTCCAAGTCTCCAACCAGAAAGAGAAAAAAGCCCAAAATTGTTAACTTACAACGACATTCATTAACATAATATAAGGTGCAAGGATTGACCCTTTTCGGATATTATTAAGCTACAGCAATTCGACCAAAAAAAAAAAAAAAGGTACAGAAAAATAATGATTATGAAAATTCAATATTTATGTAATTAACTTGCTAACAGATATTGTATTTCACTAATAAAATTGTACTCATCTGCCAAAGTTTCACCAACTCAATTCCATGACAAAATTACCTTTTCCACTATCTATGTGAAGATGGTATTGCCTACATCTATGTGCTCCTTCAATATTTCTCTTAGGTAGTCTACCTGCTCAAAACCACCTTGAAGTTCTTCCCACTACAAGAAATAGGGAAGAAAGTCATTCTGTTAAATAGCATAACTAGAGATTACTCTTAATAGCCATGCAAATAGTTTGCTATATATTGATGAACCAGATTTCAATATTTAGGCATTACTATGCATTTTATTTCTGGCGTAAAACAACCTTCCCCAAAGACCTATATGCTTAACCTTCCCCAAGTTCCTAATATTGCAAGAATATATGCCCCAAATACCGTAGTGGTACTAATGCTTCAGTAAATTGGTGCAATGATTGAATCAAGCTGATCCAGCATGGGCAAGAATTAATGGTGAGCTACCTGATCTCAACATGCCCATGCACATATGCACAGCACAAAGAAACTCAACAAGAAAAACTTCTTAACCAAGAATAAAACATGGCGTGTGTTTTGTGAATGGTGGTAATTCATGGATGTGAGATGGTAGCACTCACCTCTTGATGAGACAACGACACAACTTTCCAACCAGCAGCAGTTATGTAGCGGCGTTTCAGCATAGTATGCCCCAAGGGCACCCCTGCATGAAGCAGAAGGAGATCAATTGAATTGAATACTGACAAGGAAAATAGAGTGGTCAAATGCCTCAAATGAACACAAGCACACAGAAGATGCTGCAATATAATGTGAAGGATAGTCACCAGAATTTCTTGAGAAATGAGTTGGGCCATCAATCTCCATAGCAACCTTCTTATCAATCAAAGCGGCATCCAAAGTGTACCCGTCCACCACATATTCTCTGACCCAAACAAGGCCAGTGCTAACAAGAAGACGTGCAACCTCCTTTTGAAATGATGATGTAATTTTCTGATTAAATCTCTTGGTTTTACCAGCACGAGCAATTTTCTCCTCAAGATCTCTCCTTAAAGATAGATGAAGATGTGGGTACTCAAGCTTCAAGCACTGGTTCACCAGGTGAACCTGAGAAGCAAACATGATATCCTCTCTATACTGCTCTGAAATCCTTTGCTCTTCAAATTGGCTCAGCGTTCTCCACACATGGGAAAAGAAACTCCTGTCCAATTGTCCCAAAACAGCATAAGACCAAGCTATATTCCCAAGCTGATCCCTTCTGAAACTGAGCACAGGAGAGCCTATAACACCATCGAAGTCAAGATCTCCAATGCTGTCCACACCATTTTCTTTGTAAAGGTCTGATTTTTCTTTGTTTGAGAAACATCTAAATTGGCTTGCATCTCTGAAAACATTATCTAAAGATTCAAGCAAAGGTTCAGCAGACTCATATAAACAAGCAAAAGCCCACAACACCTGAGCAAGCTCTTGCTCCTGGAAAGTGTGAATGATATCTGATGCCCTTTTTGATAATTCAGAAAAGAGATCAGGAGCAGAGTGCTTCATGGAAGCAAAAGCACCGGCAACATTAGCCACATTCTGTGAATTAAACTCCCCAACCTTGGTGAGAGCCACCTCTGCAACTCTATCCATTTCTGACAAGTAAAGCAGCTCACCACCAATCTTAGACAATGCCCACGAGATATTAGAGATACCTTGAGCTGAACACTCGGGTAAGGCTGTCATTGCTATTCCCACAAGCATAGACATCTCTCTTTGACGAGCAAAAGCCAACCTACGTGTCTCGATCATTGAAACTTTCTCCATGTTCTTAGCAATTCGATGAAGAGCGGTGGCAATGTTCAAAGGAGAGAGAGGTGAGGGACTCAAGCCTTTCCCAACAGCCATGATTGTCTCTGCAGTAACCTCCAACACTTCTTCTGCAGTCTGTGCTTCAATAATTGCTTTGTTCAAGTTGACTTCTTTCTTACGATCAGATGGCCCCGAGAATTGGGAAAGCCTCTGAACAAACTCTTCCATGGTCTTTTCCTTCTTCTCTTCAAACATCCCACCTGCCAGCATACTCACAGATCTTCTTAAATGAGTAGCACCATCTAGAGCATTCATATCTTGCATATCAAAGTCTTCCTCCGAATCCAAATCCAAATCTTCTTTGACTTCCTTGCTTTTCTTATTAATTTTCTCTGTTTTCCCTAGTTTCTTCTTGTTCCTCTTCTTTTTCTTCTTTTTGGTAATCATATCTTCCATTCTATGAGACAAGCCCTTGGCCTCAATCAATTTTAGAGCAGTCTTTCTTGCCCTCACACACCAATCCATGCCCTCAGTTTCTTGAAGCAACCTAGAGGCGTGTTGCTTTTTCCTCTTCCTGGGGTCCTGAAAACCCAAAGGGTCAAGCTCTCCAAGAAACTCCAATTCCCAATCCATGTTACAATCTCCTTTTCCTTTTTCTCCCTCATCATCATCGTCATGGTCAACAATCCTTGAGCTAATAGAAGTATTATCTCTGCCTATATTTAAGCAATTTCTTCTTGGGAAAACCAGCTCAAGTTTTTGGGGTAAGAGCCCGGTTTTTGTGATTGGAGGCTTATGAACAATTTCCGGATTGAAAATGAAGGGTTTAAAGCAAATTTGATGAGGGAAGGTGTTGAGAAATCCTTGCATACTTACCTAAAACTTTGAAAATGAAAAAAACAAAAATGTGAAACAAAAAGGGAGGGTAATTCTATTTGTCAATTCTACGCAACTGTCAAATGAGAATGTAATGTTCGAGAAAATCACCAATTGTTGAGCAAACAGAACATACCCAGATTAAAAACAATATCCACTGCTTCTAAAGAGAAGGAATTTGAAGGCACGTTGCTGTTGCTGTTGTTGTTGTTGCAGCTTTTTTACTGAGAATGAATAAGCAGAAGAAGCTGCATATCATTTATCAGTTTCAGTTATCAATTTTTGGGTTTAGGGAAACAAAACAAACCACGAAACCCCGGAAAAGTAAAATATAAGAGTGAGTAGAAGCTCAAAATTGTCCATTTAATTTTATCCGGTTGCCAAATTAATTAATCAAGGTCTGAAATTCTGAATACGGTACCCAAACCAAACGACCCCTAAAAAGCAGGTCTTTTGGGGCAATGAATCGATTTGGTAGAATTTTTTATGTGTAACTGATACACTGTCTTGGACGGCATGTTTATCTTTTTTAGAATATAATATTAATAATATTCACTTATATTATAATTAGAGGTGGCAATTTTTGACACAATAGCATGATTACAGAGTACACGAATATGACACGACACGATAACACGATTACAGTGTACATTCTTTGGGTTCGTGTAGTTGTCGACCACGAACCCAAATATGACACAACACGAATACTACAGATAATACGAATTGCCACCCCTAATTATGATATATATATTGGTTACACCACGTGGCGGTGTATCAGTTACACCGAAAAATCTCTCTAGATTTGGGTGGTTG
The DNA here is from genome assembly GCF_963921425.1 of Dryas octopetala. Lineage (NCBI taxonomy): Eukaryota > Viridiplantae > Streptophyta > Magnoliopsida > Rosales > Rosaceae > Dryas > Dryas octopetala. The sequence continues at coordinate 22,461,401 of NC_141370.1, read as the reverse complement.
AGCTATCCATTTGTCAGGTCAAAATCATACATAGCTCCGATTAAAGACAACTTATTTTTACATGTTAATATTTGACCCAACTCGCCATCAGGTCACTAATTTTCTTTTTGATTAATTAATTGTCATTTATAAAATTTAAACTCAAAACAAAAAAGAATTATGTATCATCCATTAAAATAAATGGTTATTAATCATTAGAGTCAATGCTTATTAATTATTTTTAATAAATTAGAGTGGTTTCTCCTTTGTTCCTTACATTAATGTCAGTTGATTTTTGAGAGTTGAGACCAATCAAAGCATAAATTGTTTGTTTAAATAATTATTTGCAGGTAAACTGTGTCATTTGTAAAAAAAGAAAAAATATATTCCAAAATAAATATGTAAAGATATAATGCTTACAAGTTACAACAAACCAAGAGAAAATAAAATTTTTTATAATTACTATCCATCTTATTTGATGGCAGTTGGGGTGCTATTTGGTTATCCTCAAAAACTGGCAATGTACATTTGCATCCCTGAAGCAGTGCAGAGATAACGTAACTTTTATTTCATCTCACTTCACTTGTAAAAGAATGTAAAAGAATGAAGAGTGGCATGGGATATGGATATGGGAAGGAAGGTGTTGATATCATATACAAGAATTTTCAGAGTATGGTGCCATCTGGTATTACTGTACTTGGAAGAACGACTACTATTCCCTCATGGATTACATACCCATTAGCTTCTCTGTTCCCTTCTTGGGAATTGTCCTTATTAATGATCTGCACAAAACCAGGATCAAAAGCTTCAAGCTACATTAACAGGATCACATAATAAGTTCAGGTCCATTGTCCATACTCCATACTCCATACCATAACATTCTTGCCAATCCTTGCATTCTTGTCAATTATAGTCTTCCTTATTTGAGTATCTTCACCAATTCCGATATTGGGAATGTCCATGCCACCTTTCCTGTTTTCACTATCATCTCTCTGTGACTGTGTGTGATCAGTACACGCCCCACCTTGTTAGACTTGGACATAATATAGTGGAGCATTTAGAAATGAACATAAATATAATGGAGCAATGATTTTGATTTCAAGTATATGATTTCCACAAACCCCTTATATTGACACAAAAGAAAATCAGGATGAATACAGGGATGGAAGATGTTAGATAGATGCCTCTTACTTGATAGATAGTTGAACCCATGATCACCGAATCCTCGATTATTGCCCCATCTCCAATTCTTGTCCTCATACCAATTACTGTACCTTTGATCCTGCATCCCTACTCTTGTACAAGTCCAAAAGTATATCCCGGAAATATACAACACCCAGTTCAGTACTAGTTCAGCTTTCTTACTTTACATGTTAGCATACATAGAATATGTACATATATATATATATATATAAGTGTCTATATGTAAAATGATTTTCTTACTTTGAGAATGCAACCATCTCCAATTACACTATTTGTTATTACAGAATCAGTTATATGAGTTGGAGGCAGACACCGACGCAATGTGTAGACTGGATGTTCTCTGTCGTAGAAGCTGCTATGGAAGGAGGAAGTTTGTGTTAGTGGATGACTATGAGGGGTCTAAATCCATTAATCCAATATAAGCCAAACATTGCAACTTTCACCCTTTCCCCGAATACAAGTTACTGGCTTATATCCCACGTCTGCATTCTTTGTGCTTTGCATATTTGCTTGGTAGAATGCTCCAATATTCCTCATGTCCTCCCAATATCCATCAAATGTATAAGCTTGAAACTGATCTCAAACCACACGCACAAAAGGAAAATCTTCTCATTAAGTTGAAACAACAGCCAATTAAGAGAATAAAATTAGCACTGTATACTCTAAAAGCAGTCATGATATATACCACAAGAGAAATAAATACATATTATACATGTTAATCAAAAGTGTGACCTTCATTCCAATAGACATGGCACCCGGAATTACTTCACTTGGGAAGTCATTTGTCTTGGGAAAATGTTCCTCTAGAAGCCTTTTCATTACATCTCTGTTGATGAGATAGATTCCCATACTTGTGATACTATCCTGAGCTTTTTTGATGAGCTTTTTCCCTGAAGTTTCAGATTAATGCAACCTCAGAAAACAACTGAATAGCATAAAAACAAACATCTCTGAAAACAAGTCCTTTGAATATATATAGTACTACTTACTGAAACAATATTAATCGGCTCTCCCTCCAACTTCAATCTAAACTGTACAACTTGACTTTCAGAATTCACATCTAAGAAGCCAAAACCCGGATCATGAATTCTCCTAGCAATTGATGCTGCAACAGTAATGTCAGCCTCGCTGTTTCGGTGGGCCAATATGAGTTTCTGGTAGTCCATTCTGTAGAGATGGTGACCAGGAAGGACTAAAAACTCAGTCATCGGATACTCTTCCAGCACCCACATGCATCTTCTAACAGCATCAGCATTTCCCTAATATCAAGTCATTAGAAGTTTCAAGACTTAAGACTTTAAGAGTGTATGTATAAAAATGAAATAATTAATAAAACTGGGGATTTGATTATGCAGACCTGAAACCATCCAGTATTATCAGGGCTCTGATATGCTGCAATTACTTCAACAAACCCCTCATTCCCAAGACCTAGTCCAGAATAAGCTCTGGATAGGTGGGAATTCAGAGAAGTAGAGTTAAATTGTGTTAGTGCATATATCTTGTATATGTTGCTGCTAATGCAGTTGCTCACAACTGCATCAATGAGTCTGTAGTTTGCTGCAATAGGTATAGCCCCTTCTGATCTTCTCTTTGTCAATGGGTAAAGCTGCGACTCTGGTCCATCCCCAAACACAATAGCTACCACACTCTGACATGAATAAACATGTAGTTTGAACATCAATGCTCAAAACCATCTTATAATGAGAACCATGCCAAAGGAAGAATAGATTAAAGATGTATTACATCCTATATGCATTGCATGTAAAGAAGTGACTTGCACTTTTAGGCTTGAAAAGTAAACTTCAGTTTGTGTCTCATTTGCCGGGCATTAAGTAGAAAATTTAACCTGTTTGGCTGGAGGAAACAACAGAGTGGGATTTTGAGGCTGCTGTGAATTGGATATGAGCAAGCTTGGAGGAAGAGGAAGAGTAGATTGAAGCTTCAATGAACGTTTTTCATGAAAACAATCTGATCCAAATCCAATAATGGGGCGCTTTGCTTTTGCTTGAGTACTGCTAATAAGGGAGGGAAGAGAAGGCTGCAAGATCACCATGACAAAGTAGAGCAGCAAGACAGTACTCTACAATACGCAAAAGCTTTAATCTATATTTTGATTTTTTAAGGCATTTGTTGCTTCTCTTCCTCCCAGCTGTTTTAAGATTAAATAGAGAGAATAACAAAGGAATATTTTGCTTTCTTCCGCCTCATGGCTACTGAGGAAATCTTCCTTGCATGGCCAGAGGCTGGCTAGAGGCAAGGATTTGGTTTCTCAGCAAATGCCAATACCATCCCACTCACGTAAACCTCATAATTATAATTTTTCTAATCAACATATCACACATGATGCATGTCTAACATCAATACATCATCTTTTCTCTTATGTTATTATGTATATACAACTTTGATTCTAAGCTTCTTATTGCCTTTTTTTCTTTATTCTGTTCAATTGTTCTCTTTGTTTCATAAGACTTCAAAAGTTCAATGTTATTCATAGTGTTAACAGAGCAGACAGACCAGTGCTACGATAGCTTGTTCAATATGAAATGTAACTGCAAATGACCTTCTTACCCTAGACACCCTTCGGAATTATATGTTATTGGGAAAAAAATTCCTTGAATTATAACTTTGTTTTAATTCACTAACAAATGTGCTCGGTCCATTCACTAACTTTGGAAGCTTGCTGCTCTTCTTCATTCATGGATTCAGATTTGAGTTGCCAACAGTTAATATATTTAGGCTGCTTTATCTAATAGTAATTTTTATATCAATAGGGGAGAGGCCCGAGGGGGTAGAAATAAGGGCAGTTTTGTCACTTAACTTGGAAACGAAGCCTGAAGCCTTGTGGCGACAGTTGGGCATTTTGGAATGGAGTGGCATTGAAGGTAGGCATTGGCTCAGCTTTTATGCATCTTCCCGTGGTTGCCTTCCCTTCATATTATATGAACAAAATGTGCTGTAAAATCTATAAATAAAGTGATCTCTTAAACCATAAAGCATACTGAAACTAAAACCAGTGTTCGAGGGGCAGTCTACAGCACTGTCAGCACCTACAGACTAATTTCGTTTTAAGCCCTTGGTTAATCAAAGTAGCGGGAAAAGATAGGAAAATAAGTTTTAATTAGAATAGGTCAAGGATTATGTAAGAGCACCAAAATGGAGTTGCAAGCTTGCAGCTTCGGAGTAGAGCTTTTTTTTTTTCTTTTAATAAATGTTTTGGTTATTTTTTGGGTCTCCAAGCAATTTAATGTGAATTTAACTGCCGGGTGCTGTGCCAACAAGGACAGGCCCCTGCTTCTTGGTTATTTTAGATTTTTTAGTTTGATACTGTCAGAGGAGGGATTTGCATATAAGTTGAAATTTGATAATCAACCTGTTTTTTTCATCGGCATCAGGACTTCTTGAGTAATGAGCCACATCGCAAATATGAAAGTTCCGGTGCAGATGTACACAAAAACAACAAAGCTAGTTTTAGTTTGGCTACGAAATCAAGCACAATTCAATACTTCATGCACTAATAACAGAAACAGTACGAGTTAAAGCGCCCATTCCCCCGGATTTGTGCACAAGTCACCAAAACATTGCAAGTGGAGAGGGTATTATAACAATGATACATCCTATCGATGTTTCCTGTTAGATATCCACCTCATAATTGGATAAGCGAGATAGATAATTGGTGAAGCAACCACAATGATCAAATGTTTGTAAATGTGAATAGAAACATAGAATACACAGCAAGATAAACTTTTTATTCGAAACATACTCACTTCTTGTTGTGTTCAGCTTCAGCCTAAATACTTTTGTCAGGGTTTAGTAATCAACAGCTATCCGACTCTAGTTTGGGATAATATGGGTACCATGTTGGAGTTTCTGATCACCCACGACACATATATTCTAGCAGTTCAAAAATGGAACAACAAGAACCAAGCACATTCAGTAAAGGAAAATGCTGGTCAAACTAAGAATTCTGCCTCTCCTCAGAGTAACATTACTACTACTTCAGATGGTGCTCAAACAAAGATGCCATCTCAATCTGCAGTACCAGTCAAAGAACCACAACTCAATAAAAGAGATATATGAATGACAGCGATTAACTAATCAAATGCAACACCTCCACTACCATCATAACTTAATAATAATACTTTGATATCAACTTACAGCTGTCAAAGCAGTCTCTGCCCCCTTATTTCCAGATTTACCACCAGCTCGGTTTAAAGCCTGCAATGGAAATGAAAGATAACAGTCAGATCATTCCCCCTTTTGGTAATAAGAAGATAACTCTAGAGAATTTCCAACACTACATGTAAATAGTTTGATAAAAAAAAAACTTACCTGCTCCATGTTATCACAAGTTAGGACACCAAATATGCATGGAACTCCTAGAACAACATAAGAGAAGTGCTTCAATAATTGATTAGGAAACAAAATCCAAGCAGATTCAAATAGAAAAGGAACATTAATACAATAGTCACAATATAACCAATCAAATAAGAAATTCAGAACTGGAAAAGATTTCGTAGACTGTCTTAACGCTTTTGTCTCTGAGTACAGAATAGAACACATAACTAATTCAGCAACTAACAAAAAAGACACCAACCTGATTTTAAACCAGCTGAAAGCACTCCAGATGCTGATGAATTAGCAACAGCATCATAGTGAGTTGTATCACCTCTTATCTAGTGACAACAAGCAGATCATAAATTAGGGTACTAGACAAGACTGTTCTAAATACAATTGGCTAAAGAGTGAACCTCTCATTGAGAGAGAATATTTTTTATAAGGATACATAAAATAATACCACAGCTCCTATGCATAAAATTGCATGATATTTTCCTGAACTTCCGAGCCTCTGTGCAACTACACCAATTTCAAAGCTACCAGGAACCCATACAACCTGAGGGGGGAAGCAAGGAGTAATCAGGCGATGTAAAACCAGCTCATGCAAAATTAAGGCTAGCGGCCATTTTTACAAACATAAGACCAGATCTGATGCATAAATCTGACCACTGACAAAGGTCCTCCAGCATATCATCTTACATTGCACTGACAGGCAATTTTGTGAGCAACGAAGTAGAATTTGACAGCATTGGTATGCCAGGAATAGTAAGTTTGGGCATAAAAGAGAAGCAGTCAATGTATGTACAGCTAAAGTTTGATCTTTTCTAAAATGCCCAAAAAACAGGTGAGCTGGGAATAAAAAAAAAATGCAAATAAGTGGTTATATTTCAGAAAATTATCTCTAAGTTAATATGTTATATTCAGATGTTGTTCACTTTTTCTTTTCTAGTTGGAAGGAAATTGATAAGGATTATTAGAGGATAAACATTACAAATAAACATTCGTTTGACAGAGAAGCTGCCAACCAGACAAGAGACCTTTGTGATAATAGCAGTCATAAAGCAAAACAAAAAGCAGAAGAATAATGAGCTCATGCAGATATTTGGAAGTTGATGTTTAGACACATACATCAATATCCTCTTCTTGAACTGAATAATTCTTGAAAGTAGTCAAAGCTCCCTCTAACAGCTGCTTTGTGATAATCTCATTAAACCGTGCTACGACCTTGCAGATGGAAAATTGGATGCTCAACAATCAAAGAAATATTAGAAGCATAGAGAAGTGAGTACCAAGAAGTAGAAATCGCTGAACATCTAAAGACTTGTGACAACATATTTCAGTCAACGGCACCTGCAAGCAATATTTTTCTTTCTTTTCTTTTTCAGTTTTGTTAAATAGATCACATATCCTATGAGCATACGAAATGGGTAGGATTTTCAATCAATACATGTTACATATGTGTGTGTCTGTGTGTTTGAGAGAGGAGAGTGACCACTGCGAAACGAAGGCCCTGAGCTGTGGTAACGGAGCCCACGAGATGGCGAACAGCCGCAGTTTGTGGAAAAGACGAACGCTCCTTCCTCTCAATTGCACCTGCAATTATTTCCAATCGATTGAGTACTTTACTTTGTGGGGGTAAACATAAAAAGAAATAAGAAATACTTGATCACTTTGAAAAGAAGAGAGAATAAAGCGCACCTATACCTATACCTATGGAAGAAGACGAAGAAAGAGAGAGGGGTTTGGGAATCTGAGACAAGTGAAGGCGTAGAATGCCGCTACCACCATGACGATGACGATGACAATTATCAGTGAATGGGAGGCGTGAGTGGAAACACTGGGTTGAAGCGGAAGCAGCCATTTCAATTTTCAGAACAACAACAACAACTGGTTTCGGCTTTCAGGTGTCGCTGTTGAACTGGTTACAATCCATACACTACTCGGTAGTCAATACAAAGGCTAACCAGCTCAGTAGCTTTTCTCTTGTGCTTGCGGCTAACTTGCGGGTTAGATGCAGAATTTTTATAAGCCGTTAGATCATTTCGTGCGGCTCAGATTAAACACCCATGACATGACCTGTCTTATAAAAAAGAAAAAATTAAATTTCTCAAGAAACGGAAACTGCAACTCTGCAAGCAAGTGAGAGAGAATGGAAGACAGGGAAGACTTGAAGTCGATATTAGAGTATTTGCCGGTGGTTTTACGGTCCAGTAGTCTGTTCTGGCCCTCTCAAGTTGTGGAGGCACTCAAGGCGTTGGCGAGAGGTCCCGAGCACAGTCTGGTCCATTCTGGACAACTCCTATTCATAGCCATTTCGGACCTCAGGCACTCTCTTTCTCTCTCTACTCACCCCTTGGCTCCTTCCGCCACACACGGCTACGCCCTCTTCTTCGATGAGGTACCTAATCCACCATTCAATTGTTTTGAACATATTCTTCACATATGTTGGTGTGTATACCATGCATTCTTTCCGCTTATCTAACCATTACTACTTCTCTAGGATAGAGATTAGAGTTTGAGTAATTTGGGCTTCTGTGCTAAGAACCCATTAATCAAAACATTTCTCACTCGCCAGTCGCCACATTTTCAGTATTCATGTCCTGACTTTTGGGTTAGGAACTCACTTTTGTATACAATTGAATTGCACTATACAAGATTTTGACATACAGGATGGATATCATCAGTTAAGGCAATGATGGACTCATAGATACCTGCATTAATACATTAATATCCGTAACATCTCAATCAAAAGTCTTTGTGCAGCTCATGTCCAGGGAGGAATCAAGCAAATGGTTTGGACTGGTTGTCCCGGCATTGGCAGATTTGCTTTTGCGGTTGCCCTCTTTTTTAGAAATGCATTATCAAAATGCGGATGGCCTTATTAATGGAGGCAGAGATGAAGTCAAAACTGGCCTTCGTCTGTTGGATTCACAAGAAGCAGGAACCGTGTTCCTCAGCCAGGTATCTATATTTTCAATATATACTTTGACGCTTGTTCTCTGTCTTATGTTACCCATTAATTTTGAAAATGTTATTCTTTCCTTACTTTCTTACAACAACCTTTATTTTGTGGGGGGGGGGGGGGGGTATAAGTCTTCTGATTTATGTCTATGGTGCTTTTCAGGAATTAATTAGTGCTCTTCTTGGGTGCTCTTTATTTTGTTTGTTCCCAGTCAATAATAGAGGTGCCAAACATCTCCCAAAGATCAACTTCGACCATTTGTTTGCGTATGTGACCTTTGCTTTCTTATGTGAAACTTTTTTTTATTTTTTATTTTCATCTAAATATCTTGCGATGCTATTTTAAGAGATATCTTTTCAGTTTTCACCCATTTTATATTCCTATCTTAGACATATTACTAGATATCTTCTCATGTTATTTTACTTAAATATACTTACAACCTGAAGTGTATTTTCAGGACTCTATATGACAGTTACAGTAAAAAACAGGAGAATAAGATAAGGTGCATTATACACTATTTTGATAGGATATGTTCACATATGCCTATGGGTTTTGTCTCATTTGAGCGCAAAGTACTTCCTCTTGAACATAGTCCTCTAAGCATTTCTTATCCCAAGGCTAACTTTTGGAGCAATTCAGTCATTCCTCTCTGCCGCTTTGAGGTAAAAGATGAGCAGATGAGTTAAACACTAAGCCAAAAGCTATATGCAGATGAATTGTTCTAAATGCATTAACCAAATTTCTTTCTTTCTTTTTCATTGAGTTTAGGCAATCACAAATAACTTGTTAAGTAGGCCTTTCATATCATTGTAGGTTCACAGTTCAGGCTTGATAGAAGATCAATCAACTGGAGCTCTTGAAGTTGATTTTGCAAACAAGTATATAGGAGGTGGTGCTCTTCAATGGGGCTGTGTACAGGTCTGATTTTGTTGTTCCTCATATGTCTTCCCCTAACTGTGTGCCAACATTTTCTTTTTAAACTATATTTTTATTTGGTTTACATTCTCCTGAATCATGCAGGCCATGATCTAATTGCACAAGCACCTAATTTTATTTGTTATATTTGTCTCACATAGGAAGAGATCCGTTTCATGATCAATCCTGAATTAATTGCTTCCATGCTGTTCATGCCTTCCATGGCAGATAATGAGGCTATAGAAATTGTTGGTGCAGAAAGGTTTTCAAATTATACAGGGTGAGTACTGATATCATATTATTTGCTTATTTCTTTCTAGTAGAAAATAAGCACATATGTATTTCGCTTAGAAATTTTGAGCACATGTTGTTCGTACATAGTACAATAGTACATACTACATACATATAATGAATCAATGATCAAATTTGGTTCTTCTTGTTGAAACTTATGTGCGCATGGATTCTTTCAGAAGGCAGGGGATGTCCTAATGCCTAAGTATTCACTTAGATATCTAAACGTCACTTATTTAACTGGGCTGCTTTTGCTATTGGTTTCTGACTCTGTTATCATTGTATCAAGTGCTGTAGGTATGCTTCTTCCTTTCGTTTTTCTGGTGACTATGTGGACAAAAGGGGTGCAGACTCTCTAAGAAGACTTAAAACCAGGATTATTGCAATAGATGCATTATGCAGCCCAGGCATGAGACAGTATAAACAAGAGTTCCTCCTCCGGTATGTATATTATAGTTATAGCACTGCAGGCAGACAGACTTATTATAAGAAACATATGGAATTCAAGAGTGAATATGAAAATATAAATCAAGATATTATGTTGAATGGATCTGTTGAATAGTCATGGTTATATAGATTTGATTCTCTTTTGTAAGACCTTTTCATAATCAGAAATTTCATCTCTCCTACATATTGGTTTCAACAGGGAGACTAATAAGGCATTCTGTGGCTTTTTTCATCAATCAAAATATCAGCAGTACAAGAGATTGTTTCAAGAGAATGGGTGTTCTGGAATTCAGCTTCACCCAGATGTTAAAGACTCCAGTGACATGTGCACCGATAATCTTTTGGTATGAGTTTCCTATCATAATTATCCTCCTTGGCTTTTTATTTGAGTATTTAGGTGACGTTCTACATTTAGAAATGATATTAGCGTTACTTTTGCTCTGAATGTAGCATTTTTGACATTTGTATTGGTTTAGCATTGTCTGAGCTTGCTTTTTTTCATTTGGGAATTTGCTTGTTCCAATATTTTTTCTTTTTGTTTTCTATAGTTTCATGAAGCTAGCATTATTTCTGTTGAAACATATGGAGGAAAATCTGTAAACCGAGTAGTCAGAGATTCTGAGGAGATGCAGTCTCCGGATAACGAGGATGATGTTGGGATTGCAACTGGGAATTGGGGATGCGGTGCTTTTGGAGGAGATCCTGAAGTGAAGACCATAGTTCAGTGGCTTGCTGCCTCTCAGGTAGGTTTATCTTTAACCGTTGAGGCAATTAAATGGGAAGAGATAAGCATTCTAGCTACTTGATCTATTAAATTTAATTCATCAATTTTTCTACCTTAATGGTATATATCGTGTGTATTAGCTTTCTCAGAGACTTTCGTGGGGATTCTGTGTCTGTATAAATAAAAGTAACAAGACCAGTGACGGAAATGGCTATAATCTGGGTGCATTTGTTTCAGGCACTAAGGCCTTTCATTTCATACTACACGTTTGGCATGAAGGCATTGCAAAACCTAGACCAGGTACTTAATTTTTATTGCTAGTCTGAACACTTTTTAATAGATGCTTGACTCCTCACTGGTGACTAGGAACTTCCTTATTGGCATTGAGGTGTCACCAATTCATGTCAATGAATGAATTGGTGAGTCCCGCCACTTTAAACTGTTTCTAATGATAATAATTTAATATTGTAAAAGTGGTGAAATTTGTGCCAACGATTTAATTCCTCCTCATCGTTGAGGGGCCAATCATAATCTTGGTGTATTGAACTTTGCTTTTGTGTTTTTCTATGTACTTGCTTAACAAATGTTTTCCACGGCAAGTTTAGCTGTGAACTATATAAATTTAATCTTGATTATGCATGCACTATTCAAGTTTCCTTTAGGGATTCCAACCCCTTCTGTTATCATTAACTTGCCCCTAAATCATGTTAAGCTTCTATTCCTCTGCATGGCATTTCTATTTTTTTATTTTATTTTTTCACTTTTGTGGAGTAGGTAAGTCAATGGATACTGTCACATGAATGGACAGTAGGAGATCTCTGGAATTTGTTGGTGGAATATTCTTTGCAGAGATTGAAGGGAGAGAATAATGATGGTTTCTTTACTTGGCTCCTTCCATCTCTGCTGGCCCATGATACTGAGATGTTGGATTTGCCTAGCATGTCTTAAAACTTGCTCTGCTTGTATAGGCTTGTTGTTGATTGAGTTATTACCTGGTTCCTGGTTGTAATTTAGTCTATAGGCTGTAAAGATTGATTTCATGAAGAATGCACTGTTCTGATCTGATCTTTCTTGGGTGAGTTTGGCGATGGTTGCATATTGAAAGAGTTCTCTGGCAGTTACATTCTTCGAGCATAGCCACGAAGACAGACAGACAGTGCACCTTTTGAAAAGGAAGAAGTGTATAAACTATAAAGCCACATTCGAAAATTTATTTATTTATTCTTAAAAATCCATATTCTAATAAATTTTAAAAAGCGACGTTTCCATATCAAGTTTGTAAAAGAATCTTGTACAATTTTTCACCCAAGGCATTTGGTAAAAATGAAGAAAATCCAACAAAGTGCAAGCACAGCACAGCCTTTTGTAAACCAAAAAGAGAGATTACAGTGGGTCCCCTGTCCCCGTATAAGGGAGTAAAAACAAGTAGGAAGGGGGCCTGAACTGAACCCAAACACCAACAGAAACTGAGAGAGTGGAGGCCCATGTTGGTAGCTCGTGGGCTCCAAATCCAATATTGCAGAGCCCACTAGATTATCTCCCCAGTCCCCAGAGCTTTCGCTCTGCATTTTGCAGTTTGGCTTTTTCATCAGACCATAAAACAGTTACCATCCTCCTATCTTATCTGCTTAACTGTTAGTATTAGTAATTAGTATTTGTGGGGTTTGCTTTCTTTGGCTTGGGGTTTTAGCCGGGGTTTCCCATTCCACCTTCATCTGCCAAAAAAGATAATTTTGTAGTAAGAACATCATCTATCGTATATTCAGGTCTGCTTTCTCTTCTAAATTTTCTTTTCCGTTTTGTTTTTCTTTTTCCCGAGATGCAATGAATTAAATAATAACATGTTATGGAGAGGAGTAGTGGACTGACGACAGCTCCCAAAGAACCATCTGAATGAATTTTACTTTTGTTCTGTGTTCTTAGTTATTTGCATTTTGATTCTCTAATAATTGCTGCCGTTTACTGTGAATCTCAATACATTACTTACCAATTGTTATTGTTTGCTCTCTTTTTTTAAAGATATTTGCAACTGTTTGTACGTAAAAATGGCTCTGCAACATACCATGAGGCTCCCGTACCTCTTCTCATCGCCAAAACAGAACAAATTTATAGTACCCATTTCACTGACTTCTCTAAACCCTCTTTTCCGAGAGCATCAAGCTAATGAAAATAGAACCAGGACGAACACCACTGTCCCAACACATGGTCGTAGCTCCAGAATAACTAGATTATATGCTTCTAAAGCAGTAGAAAAGGTTGGGTTCAATGAAGGAAAGGGTGAGCCGTATAGTGACTCTGATGATGAGGAGGATGAACCTTCTTTAAGTGACAAAAATGATCCCTATTTAATGGATTCTGAAGAGAGACGTGAATGGAGAAAGAAAATTAGAGAAGTGATAGATACGAACCCTGATGTTGAGGAGGAGTTAGACCCCATTGAAAGGACGAAGAAGGTGCAACAACTTCTAGCCAATTATCCTCTTGTTGTGGAGGAGGATGATCCCGAATGGCCTGATGATGCAGACGGGCGGGGTTTCAAGTTGGATCAGTTCTTTGACAATATTACTATCAAGAATAAGCCAAGGAAGGATAACAATGATAATGACGATAGTGACAATGAGATAGTGTGGCAAGATGATAATTACATTCGTCCCATCAAAGATGTCACAACTGCAGATTGGGAAGAGACTGTTTTCAAGGACATCAGCCCTTTAATCATTCTTGTACATAATCGCTATAAAAGGTTGGCTTTCCTTTTTTCTTGGTCGTGATTTCGTTCTTTCTATACAGCCTATATTATCCTTTCTTTGTTGTGATTCCAGTGCCTTGTTTCCAATTATAGTTCTTTCTTCTCTTGGACATCTGACATTGTCCAATCCTATTTACTAATTTGGAACTCTTCCATGAGGCTGTTATTTGTGTTGCATATAACAAAAATTGTTAAATCATATTTTGTCTCTCTTCAGACCAAAAGAAAATGCAAAAATTAGGAATGAACTGGAGAAGGCTGTGCACATCATATGGAACTGTAGGCTGCCTTCACCAAGAGTAAGTCTAGTGTGTACTGTGTTTAGTATCTTTCTTCTCCCATGCTGATCATTATTGCTGATATTTACTTTTCATAATGAACAGTGTGTTGCAGTTGATGCTATTACTGAGGATGATTTGGTCTCTGCTCTCCAAGTGTCTGTCTTCCCTGAGGTCATCTTCACTAAGGCTGGGAAAATCTTATACCGTGAGAAAGGTAATTTTCATTTTAGGAACACATGCATTTGATTCTCGCCTCTGCCTTGCAGCATGATTTCATCTCCTTTTTTTGTTATCTGTTCAGAAATTCGAAGTGGAGATGAGTTGTCAAAAATAATGGCTTTCTTTTACTATGGAGCAGCCAGACCACCTTGTTTGAATGGCATTGGAGATCATAGGCAGGAGGAAATTCCATCCCTTCCTACCAATTCCCAACCATGATATTGAATGTATAGTTTGTACTTTGTGCGGGTTGGTTCTGAAATGCAATATTCCAGGGTTGTTGATAAAGCCTTACTCATATTGATGTGGTAATTTCACCTCTAGATGCCTGAAATTTCATTGTTGTTTAAAATTTGCTACTATAAAGGTTATGCTTGACTTGTTATCTATGCCTAAGAAATGAAAATGTTAGTGAAATTAGTGGTGTATTTTAACTGACTATGGATTCATCCGAATTTGATGTCGAAAATATGAGGTTCTTTCTTTGACATGTGATATAAACATTCGAACTAGTTTTGCTTTTGATTTTGGATCTTGCTTATAAAAATATAGAACAGTCATTCTATGAAAAAGATATATTTATGTTCTTGGCTATGTGCTCTTGTAAGTTGTATGCACATGCACAGAGTTAGGAAACTGTTACTTCTTGGATTGCAGTATGGAATGTTTCGTTCTTCAATGGGACACCTCAAAACTTTCAAAATGCAGAAAGTCATGAATCTGTCAACTCTGCTTGCTAGCTGCTATAATATAGTTTGGAACCCCCATAATATTTGATTGCAGGACAAATTAAGCATCATCCACTTTCAATATATATAACATATCAAAACTTACAAATGTAGACATACACCACAGGTTTTATAAGGATCAGGATCTCAATGCCCTGTAATGGAAATTGTTCTGCTATGAGTACAGCAATCACGCAGACACGCATACATAGATACCATAATATTTTGACTTGTGCCAATTTTGAGTTTAGGGTCTATTAAAACATATAAAATTCACGAGAATGAGATGAGATCAGTCATTGTGAACACCGCAACAACAGAAGGCTTTGTGGTAATGAAAGCGGAAGGCAAAGAGCTGGTAAGGGTTTGAGCCGTCAAACTTGCACTGGGCCACACCCACAGTTCGTTTCTTTGTGTTGCCTCCAAAAACAGTGAGGCATTTTCCTGTACTGTGAGACACCCAGAAGCGGAATTGGCGGTGATTTAGTTTCTTGGGTGGATTAAATGATTTCCAGTCACCCTCTGCTAAGCTTTCCAGCGACCTCAACGAACACAGGCTAACCTTGCCATGCTTGTCCACACTGAGGTAGCTTCCTCCACCTGATGAGCATTTGTCCATGTAGTTGCTAAACCTGCACACACTTCACACTTTGGTTAGGAGAATGGGAATATATATATATAGTTGCAGAGAAAGAGGGTTGAGGGCCTTGAGGCATGCATTAATTAGGTATATATCTTTATGTGTTTTTCTTTCCTTGGAATTCTTTTGCAGATAACAAATTAAGGATAAATATATATAGGATTACGCGTGCACGTACCTGTGATAACCCGAGGCTGAACCAGAAGTAGATTTCCAGCCAAAATAAGCATTATATTTTGTTGATTGGCCACCTTTGATATTTGGCACTGAGTAAACTCCTTTGTCATTCAAATCCACATAGTCAGACTGTAAAGCACCAGCAATAAGAGTGTCATCAAATGCTGTCATATGGGGGTAGGCGTCACTTGCAGGGCATCTACTTGATTCACATTTGGAGCACTGGCTGCAAAGCTGAGCACTCTTCAAATCTTGGGCACCATTTCCATTTACATAATAGGTATTATTAGTCAACACCACCAGGACAAGCAGGCTGCAGAGAGAAAGGCAATACCTCTCCATGTTTGTACGTAGCTTTAATTTGTTGCTTTCTGCTTGCCTCTCTCTTTCTCTCCTGGCCACTCTCTCTATTGTAATTAAATTGTTGGTAATTCCTATGCTGAGTTTGACATGGTTATATACTTATATACGCTCTCTTGTTCTCGATGTTATCAGTTGTCTTTGTTTTCATTTGATGAATGGAATTTAACTTGCAGATTCTGTATGGCTGTCAATTATAATGATATAATGACTAGCTGGTTAAAGGTTCGCCTTTTTGTTTTATAAACTGGACCTGAAATTGTGTGTGTTTGCTTTCCTTGTATTTAAATTTTGACAGTAAACTTTCTCCCATTAAGGAATAAATTATGAACTGATTCTTGTAAAAGGAATAAACTAGGGCGGCTTATCACTTATCAGAATCATGGTAGGCTATTCATGATTCCTGCTCAATAATTTATTGAAATAGATTTAAGTTAATTAACTTGTTAGCATTAATTCTTGGACAATGGACAATATTAGGCTGTACAACTCCAAGAATCATTTAAGGGAGACTTTTGTATAAGATAGTGGACTCTTACGTTCTGCAAGCCCAAATGTAGTCATTCAGACATTTGATCCAAACGTACTATCTATTTCGAACAGCCCAAGCTAAATTCACCACCCTCAACTGCTGAGTTCATCACCCTATTTTAAAATTTTTAATTTTACCCTTCGGTAGATAACCACCGAATGGTTATTCTACAAGTATCTGTCAAGCTTTGGTAAATTATTTGGTAGTTATCTGCTGAACTTTGGTGGAGGTTTCGGTAGATAACTACTTAATAGTCATTCTATAGGTATATGCCAAATTTTTGTAGATTATTCGGTAGTTATCTGCTGAAAATGGATAAATGTTTCAGTAGATAACTACCAAATGAGTGTTGGTGATTTCATCTTTATTTTGCAAGAGAGGGTAAAATAGGACAAAAAATTAAACAAAATATGTTAGGGTGGTGAACTCAGTAGCTGAGGGTGGTGGATTTAGCCTGGTCCTTTCAAATCATCAATCTTGTGCTTATTTGGGCTAGATTTTGCAATGGACTGTCTATTTGGGCTTCCACAAATAGAAGTTCAAAAAAAGAAACCCATCCTAGAAAATGGCCTATACTTGAATAGAGAATAGGAAATTAAGGACTACATTACATCTGTATGAATAAAATTTCTGCTCTGGGTATTTAAACAATTCAATATAGTGCAACACATTTATCTTTTTCCCCAAATTTTCATTTTTTAGAAACCATATACTAGTGTACTACCTTTTTTTTTGGGTCTAGTGTACTGCCTATTTAACATTAAAAATTATTATAAATATACTGGATGATATAATTTACTATTTAAATTATATAATAAATATATTATTATGTATATTATTTTGAGGATATCCTTGTTAATAATTAATTAAGTAGTGGTCCAGTTTTGATGATATATATTGATAATAATAAATGTATATACGAACTGATCAACTGTCATTCCTAATTTCCTACCAACCCCAGTAAGACGGCCATGCATGAAGTTTATTCTCAAAGTATATGCTTCTATAGGGGAATGATCCTAAGCATATTCCTTTTGTATGTACAGTATTCGTCTAGCTTTCTCATCGTCAGTAGTCGATCAGTACCTCTATCTATCTATCTATCTAAAATAAACCCCCATATATATATGCCACTAAGTGAAGACCCAAGACTTTCGCCTGATCGATGGAGTCGGATCCTGATCAACAATCAAAACATTATTGTTGTACGTTTTGCCCACATAAGCAAGTTTGATCAGGCAGCTTAATTGCTTGCTAGCTGGCTAATATTATATATGTTCTTGGTTTAATTTGCAGCAGTGGATATGTTTGTTGATGGTCATCTAGTTTTGATCTGCTTCAATTCATATACACTTAATTAATCTGTACATAATTGATCGATCACATATGATTAGATGACCATCAACAAACACATTCATGATATATGCATGCAATATCTCTATTCTCTAGCTCTCATCATCATCATCTACTCTCACAGTCACAGGCATGTAAATTTTGATATATATATATATATATATATATCCGCAGCAGTGCGCAGTATATATATATATGCCTGTTGTTTTCCTTTTTGATTAATTTCTTCCAGTATATATATGTATATGTTGTTTTCCTTTTTGATTAATTTCTTCCAGTATATATATATATATGTATATATAGAGAAGGAATATTATATAAATTCAAAACTAGTCGCTTCTTGCATCTATCTTTACTCGACCTACATCTAGATTGTAATTATTTGATAGTACTCTTCGTGTATATATGCATACGTGATCATAAATATACGACCATATATCGAATGGCCAGGCCAATTAAGTTTGCCAAATTTCAGTTTGTACAGATCATATAAAGCAAGTTATGTATGAAATATATGTACATGATAGCGGTGGCTAGCTGCTGCCTTGGTTAAAATGGCATGGGATGGTGATTACATTAAGCCAGCTAGCGTTGCTGATTAGATTAGTGTCTGAGTGGTCATAAATACTAGATCGACTTAGTAGTAGTAGTACGTAGTGGATATATAGTAGCTAGTGTTGCAGCTGATCGATCGAGCTAGCCTTCTTTTTTATGGTAAGCGGTGAGAGGGAGATCCCGGCCAGTGTGATTATAAGGTTGAATGAGTACTCGATCTCAATAACTCATTCCTTGGATTTATCCAGCAGTCATTACATATCCTATGTACAATGGGCTAACTAGGCATCTACAAATTAATTAAACCTTACCAA
Organism: Dryas octopetala; assembly: GCF_963921425.1. Lineage (NCBI taxonomy): Eukaryota > Viridiplantae > Streptophyta > Magnoliopsida > Rosales > Rosaceae > Dryas > Dryas octopetala. The sequence goes on along the minus strand of NC_141370.1, from coordinate 22,442,637 downwards.
CTATATAAACGTACTAGTTATTACGTACTGTTGTTACACTACCGGTAACCCACTTGGACTACCGACTATCATATAACCGACTTTTCTTCCTGACTGTAGTAATAACGGCGCAGGCCGCCGATGCTAATGATTTCAACCAACTTTGGACTCAAAAGTCAGAAAATGTCACTAAACAATATTCTCCAGACCAAAAATAAATCGCTAGTTAAACCAACCCCTAATCGGCTGGGTAACCCATATGACGACAGCTTAGGACAGACTCGGAGTGAAATCAGGTTGTTGCCCACGTGTCCACCCCAAGTAAGTCTACCTGTCAATAAGAGAAACCTCATAAGCGAATCTTATGAATAGTGTCATCACCTATTCACAGAAGGTAAGTTTCATCATCACTCTCATTGACTGTTTACGCGTTTGCTAACTTGATCGTCGGAGACCCTAATGGGGGGGGGGGGGGGCGGGCTATTCCCACCAGCCAAAAATACTGAGTTCACCACCCCATTAATTTTTTACCCTTTTTTGCCCATTTTGCCTCTACATAAAAAAAAAAAACCTCACCCTCCAATTTTGGCCGGCCACCCTCCCCGCCGCCGGCGCGACCCACTCCTCCCCTTCGCCGGTCGACCCCGCCCCTCCCCATCGCCGGCGCGACCCACCCAGCCCTCCCTGCCGCCCGATCTCCCTTCTCTCTCTCTCTTCCTTCTCTCTGCGGGCGGGCTGGGGATGGGTGCGACGGGGGCTGAGCTTGGGGATGGGTGTGTGGGCGGGCTGGGGATGGGTGCGACGGCGGCGGGGCTTGAGGTGAGGGGGTGCGGGCGGGCTGGGGATGGGTGCGACGGCGGCGGGGCTTGAGGTGAGGGGGTGCGGGCTGACTGGGTAGGGGTGGGCTGGCTGGGGGCGGGCTGGGGAGGGGAGGGGATCGGTGGGGGAGTGGTGGCTGGGTGGGGGAGGAGGAGAGGAGGGCAAAATGGGCAAAAATGAGCAAAAAATTAGGGGGGTGGTCAACTCAGCAAAATGGGGTGGTCTGAATAGCCCCCCCCGACCCTAATTCGGCCAATACCACACCAGTACCTAGGTCACCCTCCGCAGTCTGTTCATTAATTGTTCGCAAGGTAATCAATAAGCTTACCGACCAGAATATTTGAGGGCCTCCGGCGAAGATGATTTGACCACTGAGCCGTTTTCGTGCAACAACAATTACAATATTAATTCGCCTCATGTACGGCATCAATGTCATCGCAAGCTATATATAAGCTTATACTTATTTTCGGTTATATGAGAAGGAATCAAATTTTAAATCTATCTTAATTCTAACTTATTATTCCGTCCATCTTTACTATTTGAGCTAACTCTAGATAATTAAGCCTACACTTATTTTATCAATAATCATATATATGGAAGACTCAACAAGCAGGAAATGATCGATCACAGGACAATATATTTAAATATTGGGCGCTAGCTAGCGTTAAGTTTAAAAAATATTTAAGCTAGCGAAAGAATAGATCTAGATCTCAAGGCCATATATATATAAAGATAGATAACCCGTCGGTTGCATCCTGATAAACAATGATGATAGATATATATATATATATATATATATATATATATATATGACTTCTTACCAAAATTAAAAATATAAATGACTGCACCAAAAAAAAACAATAATATTATGACAGCAGTATATATATAGGACCTTTTAGTAGTCCATGCTATCGGATGGAGATGAGGAAAATAAAAAATTAAGTACATTAATTAATAAGAATATCAATTAAACTAAGATCTGACCAAAAGAAAAACAACAAATTAAAGAAGAATATGTACACAGATATATACACGATCAAGAAAACGAAGTAGCTAGGAAAGGCTTTGAGAAGAATATGTATATGCATACATGCTAGCTAGCAGCTAGCACATGATCGATCGAAGGAAAAAACATATATCGAGATGATCAGCAAATTAAATTAAAGTATTTCTTAATTAATTCAACTCCTTAATTGACATATATGCATACAATTAATTGAGATGAAGGATCGATCTGCAGGAATTGAAGCAAGCGAGATTAGATAGCTAGGCAGTACTACAAGTAGTGATGCATGAGAAGATTGATGATCTATGGCTCCTAAAGCGGACAAGTTGTTGTTTTGGAGGATCATGATGAGGATCCATAGATTTGTGCCGTCGGTGGTGTCGACCATTACTAGTATTAAAATTTGTACTCATCTGATGATCATCTGCAGATCTCGAAAAGGCAGTACTACCAGCTGCTGCAGTAGCACTATAATTGTAATTACTCCTCCTTTGATCATCATCATCATCATTAGTTGAAGGTAGAATGTAGTTTTGACTAGTAACATAGAAGTCCGCGATGTTGTAAGTTTGAGCAGCAGAAGCAGATGAGAGGCACCTGTATTGCCGCCGAGTTTTGTTCCTCTTAATTGCCTTGTACACCATTGGGATTAGGCCCTCCATCTCTGATCGATCTCTAATTAAGACTGTTTCTTTCTTTCTTTCTCTCTCAAGAAGAAACAGCCCAGGAATAAGAATTTGAAATACTTTGAACTCAATTTGGATGTTGTTAAAAATGAATTGATCAAAGACCATTATCGCAATATATATATTACTTGTTGTTGGGTTTGGTTTGGTCATTGGTGGTGGTTTAATTTTGACATGCATATATATTATTTTCTCGGTGGTGGTTTGGTCAAACATCTTCAATTCATTCATGATATATCATCGTCATCCATCGTTATCCTCTTTAGTCTTTACTAATTAACTAAACAACCTGTCTATTAATTAATTTGCAGCAGCCTCTACGGCTCTACATATATATATATATATATACACACACACAGAGAAGAGGTATAGTGTGACACAGCAGCTGGATGGTATTGAACACGCAAAAGCAACTTTGAAATGAATTATTAATTAGATTAAATAATTAGAAACAGAAAATGCTTTATCGTCACCATCATCTTATTGTTTTTTACTATATATATAAATATGTAAATAATTGGAATTAAGAAGCATATCTGGTTTTTGTTTACTTGGTCAATCTTCATTTTGTTTACCCATTTGTCAATTTGCCATGTCAAAGAAAGAATCAAAGACCACTGACCAACGAGGCATCGAGGATAATTCATCCCACCAGGAGGACCAGAGCATGTAATTGTAATTGACCCCAACTCAGCTCTAATTCCAAGCTAGGCAAATATTGTATCTCACTTTTTTTTTTGGTCTGCACAACTTATCTCTCACTGCAATAATATATATATATATATACGATACATATACAGGTGATGATAATAATTAATGTATTACTATATTCAAATAAGTTTGATTCTAAGTCAAAAGGTAATTAACACATGGCATGATTGTACTTCTCTATTGTCTCTACCAAACATAGCCGTCTTAGGTGCTTGATGTGTTAATGCTCAACATACCGTTAGCCGGCATAGTTGGTAGAATATTTAACAAACCAAAAAACATACCTGATTGGGCTTTCTTGTTCACCTAATCCTCTTGTAAAATTTCTCTGTGGTTCAATCAGTTCATTCCTAGCACTAGCATCACTAATCTCTAATAAACAAGCTCATTAATTTAAGATTAATGTAGTAAGCTGTTTAATTATAACTCTCTCTGTCTCTAGTTTTATGTCTCTTCCTTAATGCATTAAAATCGTTCGAGTTTCCTTTTTTTATTCTTTCAGTTTAATAAAGTGATTTTGACCCTCCCATATCTGGATGCTTATTAGTAAGTTTCAAAGTCATGGTCCTGAAAATATCAGCCAGAGCCTGCCTGCAGGTGCTTAGATATCCTTCTAGTCAGTTTTGATGGTCAATATTTAATCACAGGGGTTCATGTTTATCAGTTCAAGAGATCCAAGAACAACATTCACAGGTAATCCGAGGGGAAGAACACCATGGCATGGCTAAAGGGAGCCCGTTTACATGCTTTCCTGGTGTTTAGCTGTCTTTTTTTCTTTCCATTTTTCACATAATCTTGTTCATAGAATTAGCTGATCTATTATCAATTTATTTAGGAAAAAATTTTCAAACAAGACACATACTTTGGAAGTCAATTCTAGTTTAGGACACACGTTTGAGTTTGTGTTAATGTAGAATACATACTTAAGATTTGTCTTATTGTGGGATAATCCGTCAATTCCGTTACATTTTCCATCCACATTAGAGATAATTTGGTCATTTCATTTTAGATAAAATTTTAATTTAATTTCTAACTTAATAAATATTAAAACTCAAAATCTAAAAAGATTAATACTAAAAATATTTAAAACTAAATTTTTTAGAATAACAAAAGACTAAAACTAAACAAGTTTGAAATTGAAATTGAAAATATTAATTCTTAAAACATAAAATATTAAAGCTGAACACAGAAAATATTAAAATTGAAATAAAATTCAGAAAATATTAAATTGAAAACAAAAACAAAAAGAATTAAAACTAAAAAAATACTTTAAAAGGTTAAAACTAAAAAATAAAATAAAAAAAGAAAGAAGAGGAGATCTATGTCGCAGTAGCGCCCCTCCCCACCCAGCCCCAACCCACCTCCGGCGACGGCTCATCCTCCCCTCTCTCTCCATCTCTTCCTCTCTTCCTTTCTTCCTCTTTGTCTCTATATCTCTCAATATCTCTCTGTGACGGGTTCTGTGGTTGGTGGGTTTATGGGTTTGATTAGGTTTTGTTTCAGAAGTAAAACAGAGTTCTGGGCTGTGTGAATTGGGGGTTGAAATGGGGGAGTCCGACCTGGATTTAACTCTGTCACTTTCTCTCTATCTCTATGTCACTTTCTCTCTCTATCTATTATCAATTTATGTAACTATTCTACTGTTTCCAAAAAGTTGTTAGTATAGAAAACCTACAGATGCATTCCATATAATACAATTTAAAATATCTCAATTGAAAGATAATTTATATGATACACTGTTTGAAATTAAACCATGGAAAGAATAGGATACAACAATGGTCCGTAAGTGGTAATACTCATTTACCACCCGAAAACCACTTTGGACTAAGAATTGTCAGACTTACTCTAATATGATTGAAAGCATACAAGAGAAGGTAGTTAGTCATACATGGAACAGCTCATTCTTGTAGCACAGAGTCCAATCCGAATCCCCTGAAGCAAGCAGGCCACCTCCATCAGTGCTTATGGACTCAGCACACAAACATGATGATTGAGGAGGAAAGCCTTCTTCAACTTTCCCAGCAACTCCTGGTTCATCATCCAAAATTTCAGGGGATTGAGAATCATTAGTTAAAATCTGATCTTCCCCAGCATTGATATTGACTTCAGGACTCTGACAGGTTTTTTTAAACACATCATTGCTACAGCCTTTGGTATCTTCCTCTTCATCTGATAACCATCTGCAGCAATCATATTCATCCATATCGTAGATACGACTCATTAACCCCTCTCTCCATGATATCCTCATCTGGGATTGTGACACATTCTCTAGTGTAGAGTTGGAAAGCCAGGAAGCTCGATCATCCAAAATTTTCTGAAATCGACCGATCGAATTGCATGTTGTGGTGAGACAGTCAAACTGGAAACTCGAATCAATCTGATCCTCAATTAACACATGACCGTTTGGAGACAAGCTGGCCATTCGAATAGCTTCAGTTACTGAACTGAGTTCAGAATCAAGGTAGTGTGTCCTATGATTGTGCGTACTAAACCCTGACAGGCCAGCAAGTTTATCTCTACTTGAGTCTGATTGAGGTGTACAAATAACATTTCCACTACCAAGTGAAACAATAGAGAATGGAGAATTCTCGCTGTCAAAATCATGATGATAATTTCTTTCATCAGTCATGGTTAGAACCTCGCAACCAGGTGTACAATGGGGAGGTGGCAAAACAGGAACATGGTCATTTAAGGGATCCAAAGCTTCTTGTAATTTAGAAACTCCACTTCGAGAAATTGAAGTGCTCCTCCTGTTACAATAAGTAGTACTTTCCATGTTACCATTTTCACAATGATCCTTGTGATCCTCATTCTCCTCATTACATGGTGATAAAAGCCAGTGCATTGAAGCTTCAGTAGGCAAAGGAACCAAAGAAGCATCAGCCCCTTCGCCAGTTTCATCATCATCCTCCTCAAAACTGCGTAAAGCCTTCCCTTGACCGAAGCCTGAATCATTCTCTCCTACATTGAGAATTCCTCTAGGTCTGCACTTCCTCTTGTCAGTGATACCAGAAAGAACATGGCCAGCAGCATAACAAGCAAGTGTGTTTGTTGACACCGCAGATGATCCACATTGTATCTCTGGAGACACAGAGGCCTGAACAGGAGGAGTTCTACTATTACTTTCGTTAGAATTCTCTTGCACATCCTCGGCCTTATCAATTTTGCAGTCCAAACCCAACCCAGTAGCGATCTTACTCAAAGGTGTAAAATTTCCATCAGTACAATCTGACTTGAGCTCAGTGGGCTGACCAGCATCACCAACCATCCTGACAATACCTTCTTCCTCAGACCCAGATTCGAACTTACTCAGGGAATTGCCATTTGAGTTTAAAACTGAATAAGTTTTCAACTTTTGTCCATTCCTAGAAATGGGTTTGTTCCCAGACTGCCACTGGTACAAACAAGAAGAATTACTCTTAAATTTAGGCACTTTCCGTGATATGGGTTTCTCTGGGTTTTCCAAAATAGTGCATTTGAACCGGTTTTCCTTAGATTTTGACGGCCTTGAAGGCCTTACAACAGGAGCTGATTTAGGAGTTTTGGACAGAGTTTTAGGCCTATTAATGGGGGTTTTTGAATTAGAAGCAGAAGAATGAGAGAGAAAGAACCTGAGGCAACCTCGTGGGGCTTCGATGGAGATAGAAGAAGAAGCCTCGCTGCCATTGTTACTATTGCTAATGGGGATGGCATTGAGATCCTGTAATGGATTTCGAGGGCTTTGCTCCTTTTTCTTTTTCTTCTTCTTCTGATTCACCGTCGCCGTCGCCGGTACCGGAGCCGGAGATGGTTTCTTCACGAGCTTTGACGACAACGATCGTTTCATAGCGTGTGAAGGCCTCACTGTGTGTGTGTGTATCAGTGTATGTGTGTGTGTGTGTGTTAGAAAAGAGAAGCAGATCTAAAACAAAATGATTTCAAAATTGTTCATGTTCATACCGAAAGCGGATGTGGAAAGGAAACGAATTCAAAACAGGGCTGCTATTTGCACACCATTTTTTTTCTTTTTGTACATCCTTTTTTTCTTTTTTTCTCCTACACACCCCACACACTTACTTCAAATTCAAAATCTCTCAACATACACCCAACCCATTACCAAAATACCCTCATTTCATTACACACCCTTCTTTCTTTCCCTCTCTTTTTTCTCACGTTCACACCCCTCTTCCTCTGTTTTTTTTTTTTCTTCTTCTTCTCCAACCCTCCCCCAGCCAGCCAGCCCCTCCACCCAACCCACCTAGCCCCTCAACCCCCTTATCCGACCCACCCCTCCCTCCCTCCCCTTCCGGCCTCCCCCCTCCACCCAACCCACCTAGCCCCTCAACCCCTGCACCGACCCCCCCGCAGCACCACCTCCTCTCTCTCTTCCCCAGCCCACCCCAACCCAGCCCCGACCACCCCTCACAGCCCACCCCAGCCCCGACCCACCCACTCAGCCCCTCACCCGACCACCTCATTCCCTCCCGCACCTCAGTCCTGTCGCAGCACCACCTCCTCTCTCTCTCTCTCCTCCCGCTCGCATCTGCGCATCCGTTCGACACTAGTCCGCCGAAAATGTCACACTCGTTCGGCAGGCATCCGCCGAACGATGTGAGTGTTGTTCGGCAGGTACCCACCGAACATCAAGGACCCGTTCTGCAAGTGCTCGCTGAACCAGCTACTTAGAGAGAGAGAGAGAGAGAGAGAGAGAGAGAGAGAGAAGGGCACGCCGGTGGCTGGAAGGCGTTGTGCGCGGTGGCTGGAGGGCTGAGGTGGTCGGGGCTGGGGTGGGCGTGGCTGTGGGCGTGGCTGTGCGAGCTTGAGAAAGATGGGGGGGGTGTGTACGGGGGGGGGGGGGAGATGGGAATGAGGTGTGTGGGTGAGGGGAGGGTTAAAGTGGTCTTTTTCTTGAGGTTTTTTTTTTTTTTTTAGAAGGGGTGTGCAAAAAGAAAAATGAGTGTGTGCAAATAGCAGCCCTCATTCAAAATGTAATGGAGGGTAAGGGGAAGGTCATGTTCATTTTTCTAACAATACCCAATGTTTTTGACATATTTGCTGGAAATGCCATAACCTCTCAAGTGGGGCCGGAGCCCATATATAAATATACAAATGTTCCTTTCTATTTTTAACTGCACAGTCTTGGAAACAGTTAAAATGACAGATACCATTGAGCCTTCTTCACGCACACATTTGCTTTAAAGTAATGTTAATCAATAACCCATTTTAGAATAATGCTATACTTATCACATTTTTATACCACATTTTTATATTATTTTATGTGTCATTATTTTATTAGACAAAATTTTTATTTTTTAGTATCCAATATATGAATGTCATGTAAGTTGCCACATAAGGTGGTATAAAATTATGGTATAAAAATATGGTATATCTAGCACTACTGCTCATTTTAATACCATACAAATTATTTTGATCCCCTAGTCCCAAATCTAACTTTTCTGACCCTTTTGCTTTTTTTTTCAAACTAAAATACCCTTATACAAATACACAGTGGCCATCAGACAATCCTCATGGTGACCATGTTGTGAGTCGAGTTACTCTAGCAACTGTTTCCTCCATCTTCTTCCTATAGGCTGCAGCAACCATGGAGAGCGACCTCCATCACTAGCCAACACTCAGCATCTCTTCCTCTCTCTATCTCTCTCTAAAATCAAATTTGAAAAAAAAAAATTCAAAAACCCAGATTTGGGCTTTGGGTTTTTCTCTAAATGGGTTGAGAGGGAAAATGGGAGAGAGAGAGATAGAGAAAGAGAGACAAAGATGAGATGTCGGTGGAGGATGGTGGTGAGCACCGGCACCCAGATCTGGTGGAATTTTTTGTCACCACATGGTCGAATTTGTGGTCGTTATATGGTTGAATTTGTGATTGCCACATGGTAGAATGTGCTATAGCTATGTGGCGACCACAAATTCAACCAGACTTAGATTTTTTAGAGAAAAACTCATTTTACATGGTCGAATTTGTGGTCGTTATATGGTTGAATTTGTGATTGTCACATGGTAGAATGTGCTATAGCTATGTGGCGACCACAAATTCAACCAGACTTAAATTTTTTAGAGAAAAACTCATTTTATGGGTTTTTTTTGTAGGTTTTGCTGGAGGACGTGGGTTTTTTTTTTCATTGAATTTTGCTAGGTTTGCTACTAGGTCTTACCCACATCATAGTGTTAATAATTGGTTCCGATCGAATTGGGTGCGGGAGGGAGGGAGGTGCGATGGTTCATTCCAATCATCTACAAGATCTGGACGCGAGCGAGCAATTGTTTTGGGTGCGGCACGGTGGTTTTGGGTGGGTGGCAAAGCCCAAATCTTGATGCTGGGTATGATGATTATTTGTGGTTTTTCTGGGGGCGGGGCTAGTATAGAGAGAGAGAGAGAGAGAGAGAGGAAAAAAAATGCTGCAGTAACAAAAATTTAAGTTTTATATGAAGGGTGTTATAGACATTTCACAAAAAAAAGTTAAAAAAAGTAAAAAAAAGTAAGAATTGAAGTGAGGGGGTCCAAAAAGTTTAAGTTGAATTAAAAAGGTATATTCAATTAAATTGCTCCTTTGCTTTAACCGTCACCCCAATTTCTCGTACAATCCTCGTCATCAGCGGCGGTATCCTTTGACAGTCGACTCACAACACCACCATGGCAGTGACTGAACCCAAGAAGATCATCATTGATACCGACCCTGGTATTGGTAAGCTCTTCACTTTTTTCACTTTCTTGCAAATCCTATCTTTCTTCAACAAACACTATCTGGAATTCTGGACCTTAATCACCAACATCTGGGTACTCTACAAATTCAAGCTTTATGTATGGATGGCCCTACATGTAGCCATCTAGTATGAGTCAGATTCCAGTTAACTGAGTGCTCATGCTGCTCTCTCTGCTTGTCATCTAGTACTAATGCTCACCAACAATACCTTTCAGTTTGCTTGTGAATCTGTCATTGACTGCATACCCGCTTATGGAATAGGCTTAGGGTATCCAGACATCCATCCCTGGAAAGTTGAAAATGATTGAAGAAGATCAAGATTCTGATAAATCTTGGACTTTTGTTCATATGGGACTCGTGGATGGGACTCAGCAAAACCAATGCAGTTGAGCCACCCATTTCTGCTTCTGTCTAAATAGGTGTCATTCAAAATTTCGTTTACCAATCCCTTTTCCTATGCATTCTTGGCTACCAAATGGAGGATTCTGCTTTTGCTACTTTTATATTTGGAATAATCATATTGCGGCTCTACCATTTATCTGAGTTGACAATACGTGCAGATGATGCCATGGCCATATTTGTGGCATTACAATCCCCCGAGGTGGAAGTGATTGGACTTACAACTATATATGGAAATGTTTATACGACTCTGGCCACAAGAAATGCCTTGCATTTGGTAAATTTATTGAGCTTCAGGTCTCCTCGTGGGTACCATTGACCTGCATTTCTTGCTGTGTGTACTTTTTCTTTATGTCTAGGATTGGTTTAGGCATTTGATTGATTGTTTAGGTTTCTTATTTACCCTCCTTTTTCTGTATTTGGTTTAGTTGGAGGTTGCAGGGAGAACTGATATTCCGGTGGCTGAGGGATCCCATGTCACAATAACTGTATGTTCTCGTCCTTCGTGATCTTCACTTTTGAATTCATTTTATCTATTAATATTTCTTCAGGCTTGTATATTCCATCAGTTTCATGACTCCTGCCCCATGATTTATCTTTTTTGGTTTTCCCATTGTTTTGTGCCCTGAGCTCTTTTTTCCTTTTTAGTTATCTTCATACTTCTTTTTAAATTTCATGTGTACCTGTGTGATAAAAAAAATTAGTGAATTGATCATACTTGAGTTAACTCGCTGTTTTTTTATAACTCTTTTCATTTTCCTTTCACAAGAAAGTATATAGGATAATAGGAATCCAATTGGAAATGCATCTATAAATTTTAGATATTTGATGTATAACTTACACATGGAAAGAAGGGTATCGTTTCAAAATTTTACCTAGACAAGACTAAAGCTTATGAATGCATATATATATGTGTGTGTATATATATATATGTAACACATTTTCACTTATTCTTAAAGGCAAGCAAAATTTTCCTTTTGTGTGATTCATAGTGCTAATGGATGGTAATCTACCTGTATATGTATCATTTTTCAACATGCTCAAATGAATGAAGAGTTAACCTGAGATCACCATTTGTAGATTTATTAAGAAATTTCCTATCCAATTCTTTTAGTATCTGTTTTCAGCTTTATTTCTTGCATATAGACATGCTGATGTATGTCTGAAATGCATAACTCATCAGTCATTGCATCTTTTTCCATGTGAAGAAAGGCACAAAGCTTCGTATTGCTGATTTTGTTCATGGTACGGATGGACTTGGCAACCAAAATTTCCCTCCACCAAAAGGAAAGCCAATTGAACAGTCAGCAGCAGCTTTTTTGGTTGAACAAGCAAACCTTTACCCTGGAAAAGTCACTGTGGTAGCATTGGGCCCCCTTACAAATATTGCACTGGTCAGATTCTTGATTCATTGCGTGGTTTTCTATTGTGAACATTATTCTTAATCCTTTGTAACAGATTTATCTATTGATATAGGCTACTGAACTAGATCCTGCATTTGCAAAGAACATTGGGCAGATTGTTCTTCTTGGTGGTGCTTTTGCAGTAAATGGGAATGTAAATCCAGCAGCAGAGGCCAACGTAAGCTGCTTAAACTATATGTATTCAACCTTCAACTTGAATTTTACTTATCGAACTAGCTATTAAATTTGATTTATTAATCTGTCCAATTCACAAGCCTGCGGAAAGATGAAATAACTCATCATGCTACTTGTACATAGCTCAACATTCTTTCCCGCCTACTTAATTGTTACTTCTTATTGGTTTTATTTGTTATGGTTGATTAGCATTAGTTCAGATCAGCTACAACCATATTATTTTTATTGGATATCAACCAGACTATAATATTTTTATTGGGCTTATTCATCTCCCACCTGAACTTATTTCTTCACGAACAAGCTTTGAAAGTTTCTATGGAAATATCTTCATGATATACTTAAAATATATGTTGATAATAATGTCCTTGGATGCAATTGGAGACCAGATATTCGGGGATCCAGATGCTGCAGATATAGTATTTACAAGCGGAGCAGATGTTTTGGCTGTGGGGATAAATGTTACCCATCAAGTTGTCTTGACAGGTACTTGAGAAATTTGTGTTCCTCATCGTTAATCATATTCTTATGCAGAAAAAGATAAAACATATTAATGAGTGTACCTTTTATCATGTAAATGCCCTCCATCACAGCTGTGCCTTCTAAGTGGCATCCTAAAAATTCAAGTCAACAGACAATATGATTTCTGTTTTGCAGTTGGTCAATGTACCGCCTAACTCCGTGTATCTTCCAAATGTTATAATTTTTTACTCTTTTAGTTTTTATTATCATATATATGATATCCTCTCCTATGTTAAAATCCTATTTTTCTTACCCATGGCCATCTTCATTAATTATCCTCCCAGGTTTTCATTCAGTTTTTGCATCACTGAACCAATCACCATATCTTATCACCCTCAGGAAACAAATTTCTTGTAGGTACTATTTGTTGTAGCATATCAAAGAAAGTTTCTCAACTCAACAGGCCATATCCCAAATATTAGGTGGTACTAGACTATATCTTTATGAAGCCATCTTTGATTCTATGATTTTTATCTGTTTTCCACCAATATCTGTTTTTCTGAAAGTGTAGCTGTTGTGAGAACACATTGTCAAGCAGGCTTTAAATCTTATCAGGACTTCAATTAGCCTGTATGTAAACTTCCAAAAAATTTACTTGTCTTTGTGGTTCATCAGGAAATCCTAAAACATAACTTTAAGAATCCCATGTTCTAGAGATTTATAATATTATGTAGAATTGGTAATTTCTCTGCAAAAAGTTCAGGATTTATGAGAGCAATATGTTGAAAATTGACAGTTGATTAAATGCTTGTATGAAAACTTCATGATTGCAATTAGTACATGAATCAACATATTTTCTTCCTTCTCATTTTTATTTTATATTCATTCTGACACATGAAGACGCTGATCGAGACAAGTTGGCAAGGTCAAATGGAAAATTTGCTCAGTACTTGTGCAAAATTTTGGATGTGTACTTCTCTTACCATCATGATGCGTATAGCATGAAAGGTTAGTTTACTGAAATGGGTTGATGCAACTCAAAGCATTGGAAAAAACATAATCATGAACATACTGATGGTAGATTTAATCATGATGTAGGAGTTTACCTTCATGATCCTACAGCCCTTCTTGCAGCTGTTAATCCTTCACTTATCACCTACACAGAGGGCGTTGTTAGAGTCCAGACAAATGGCATCACAAGAGGACTCACAATTTTGTATAACAAACAGAAAAGGTAGGACCCTTCTATTCATCCAAGATAAAAGGAAAAAGTAAAAAGAAAAAGATCTGGATTTGATTGTCCAATTTTGTAACAGAGAATGAGATTACAATAGATATTAGCAAAATGATTTAAAGTACAGAATAAAGAAGGTTATGCAAAACCCTGAAAGGTTTGTATAAGACTATTCAGCCAGACAGGAGTGAGAAAAACCAAGCCATTGAAAACTCATACTTAATTGGTCAGTGCTGATCTGTAGTTTTGATAATGACTGTAGTATAAAACTCGGATGGTCTCAACTGAATAGATTCCTGTATGTCTGTCATAAATTATTTCCTCAACTGAAGATACCGTATTTAATACATCTAAAGGTCTCTTTATATTCTACCAAATAAAAGAGGCCTTGTATATTCTGATCCTTTTTTTTTTTTTTTTTGCCAATTTTTATCAGTTACGAAATTAGTGAGGGCATTTGAACTTGGGACCTTCTCTTTGAAACAAATGTTTGGATACCATTTGGGTTATCCCTGCCTACATATTTTGGTCTATTTTTAAGCCGTACATGCTTTGAATGTTTCTTTTAAAGGCAAAACATGAAAACATAAGATACACTTTTTCTTGTATTAATTAATTTCTGCCACTGGTTGTTCTTGACTCCCTTTTGCTGTTGGTTATTGACCCTTGTCCCTATGATCATCGTTTTGTGGACTCATCTCCCTTTGTGCTTTCCTTGAATAACTAAACTAGGTTTGGCGAAGTCACGGAATGGTCTGATAAACCCACAGTGAAGGTGGCAGTCACGGTTGATGCTCCCACAGTTGTCAACTTGGTCATGGAAAGGCTCATAGACTCTTGAAGTGTTCGATCAAATGCAGTTTGAACCAGCTTTGTTTAACCTGCGCTTGATTCAAGACATAGCTTACATTTCATTTCAGGAAGAGCAGCTGGTTTGCCGCTGTTGTGCTTGATATTTAAGGCATCTGATTTGGATATAAACTGCATAATCTTCATTCACTCATATCCGAAATAAAATTGTTTGTATTTTATTTTTTTTCCTGGCAATAATGACTAGAATTTTCGTTTTAATCCCAATAATATGAAGATAGTAAGTAGTAACCAAACCAAATATATACTACCTTTACTTGGTGGTTGTCAACTTGTAATAGAATTGTAAAAAGTATTTATATAAATTTTTTTAGCCTTTGGATTAATCGTTTCATTACAAAATCCGGCCACCGGACAGAAGGGTTCACATATAAAATCTGCAAATTTGTATTAAAAGTGTAAAGAATAGAATTATCTGTTGCATAATTGCATTTGCAGAACAGTGAAAGTGACACAGGCCTTGCAAATTCTTTTGTGCCAAACTCCTGCAACCGAACAATATTCATAGCTCTTATATCTTACATAAAAAAAATTGTATCCATCAACTTTTATTAAAAGAGGAGTGAGAGTGTTAGTGCAACAGTGCTGATGACGTGATTTGAAAATTCATGATAAAGTCCGAACTCGAAAGACGCATTCTCTTGAATGGCCATGTCAGCAATAAATAAATTTAAAGGAGAAAACGCTTTGATTCGATTCCCTCACAGTCACAGTCGCATGCTCACAATCACATTCTTGGTTGCAGAGAAGAAAGAGAGGCAGAGAGATTAGAGATGGTGGGTGGTGGTCTCGTAGGAGGAGTGATATTGGACGACTCTGTGTTGTTGGCCGAGTCACAACAACAACAACAACACCAAGATTCTTCTTCTTCTGCTTATGCGACTGCGACTGCCTACTTGCCACCAGCCGCCCACTTTCTGCTCCGTAAGCTCCGCCATTCCAACATTCCTACGGTACTATCTCTTCCTCTTCTTCCAATTGTCTTCTTTTCTGTCCAAATGTTCAATACTTCAAATTAGAGTCAATTTCTTCTCATCACAAAGTCCCTTAAATAATTTTCATGTTTTGATTTAACTTAACTATCTGCCCTTTTTCATTTGCAGGGAATTTCTTATGGGCCAGGTCTTGAACCTCATAAGGTACCTACCTTCTCATTCTCCTGCATATTACGCCCTTCTTAATGAAACAATGAATCGAATCGCATAACCCAAAAGCTTTCAATTATGTCATAATATAACCAAATTTGAATATCATACTCCACTGTTTTTCTCACCTTAGCTGTTTATGATTCTCATTTCTTTTCAAATCGACGCATTTAAAATTAATTTTTTATTGATGTGTGTTTTTGTTGGTCAAAAAATTGTCTTGGTAAGTTGGTAACACATTAAATAGGAAAAGAGAAAACTAAAATGCTCTATAATTATATTAGTTTTTTTTTCTTCTGATGCTATAATTTTGAATAGTTAAAAACAATAAACAACTTCACAAGATATATGCTGCTATTTAACACATTTTTCTCATCTTGTTTTATTTTTTTGAAGAGAAACACATTTCAGTAATCTTTCTATGAGCTTTTTCAGTATCTCTTGTCAGGATGGTTATAATGGTAGTATTCTTATCTCTTTAGAGCATCTCCTTGATTTATGAAACTTCCTATGTTCTTATGTTACTTACAAGAGAGTATGAAACCCTGATCTGATGGCTTAGGCCATCAGTTTCCCAGGCCGGCCAGGGTTCTAACCCAGGTTGTTTCCTGTGGAAAAGCTTTAACTAAGAAAAAAAAGTAGAGATTGCCCAAAAAAAAGCATAAAAGTAGTGAACTGTGCTTGCTCTCTTTATATTGCTTCATATCATAATGAAATATTCCACTGAACATACACCTTATTGTAGTCTATTGATAAAGCTCTTAACCACTGTATCTGCTTGTTATAGGTTACTATTCTCAAAGAGATGGTGATGCAGTATTCAGTCCATTGCTTCATTTTTGATGCATCTTCTATAGATGATGCTATTCAAGAGGTTACGATAGCTTGGCGTAACATTGGAGGCAGTATTTTGTATCTAGTTTCTAACAACAAGAAAGACATCTTTCCTAAACTAAGCAAATGTGATTGGCTGATCACCGTTCTGAGTGAGTATCAGAATTCATGTTTTCCCCTACAGTGAGAGCCAGGGCAATTGTTCCGCTCTTTGTAGGCATAGAATAAACCATCGGGAGCCAAGATCTTTAATGGAATCAAGTTCCTTATATAAGTTGGGGCATTTCTATCATTTGAAGTAAAAAATTGACATGAGAAGCTTTTTAAGGGGCATAAATCCTTCTATTTAATTATTCCATATTACACACACGTGTGCACGCATAAGTGAGTATTGAAGCACTAATTATGTTTTATGTGTGGTAAGGGAAAACTTGCATTACAATGTTGTCATTGTAACATTTTTAGTGAGGGTGTTGTGGCTTTTATATATAAGAATGTCTTATATCTAAAATTGTCTGCAACATTTTAAGTCAATTTTGTCCTGTTTTTGGCTAAAGTGCAAAACTGTTTTGCTTTCAGATGTTGAAGGCAGTACAGCATGTGAGAGTTCAAGCATGGTTTATATCAACAAACTACAGGAGTTGCCTTTGACAATTTGCCACTTAAATAGAAAGGTTTTAAAGAGTAACTGTTGTTCATATTCCACTAACAACTGTCTACAAGGGCGATCGTATTGTTTTATAATCCCTGTTTTTAATGTGTTGAACTTTTTTACTTGGAGAACAGATTTAAACTAGTCATTTCCTTCAAAAAACTCTTGTACAAACATGGTAAGTGCCTTGTATATATGCATCTTGAATGCGCCATACCATGTTTAAATAAAATAGTTTTATATGCTCTTGAGCTTGGTGGTCTATGCCTATAAACAAAGGAGGTTTGCATGGGGGACTGTGAACTCTTAGTTTTGACAAAAAAATTTCTTATATACTGCTTGTAAGTTTGAATTTTTATGCTTCACATGGAAAACAGGCAATTGGAGACAGTGTTGTGACAGTAGGTTATATTATGAAGCCTTCTCGTGAAGAAGATTTTGCTAAGGTGAGCCCTCTGTGAAATTAAAGGTAATCAATGGTAGTAGAGAAGAAAAGTATAATTTATAAGAGGACCGTGTGACACCATAGACTTGTGTAAGGTAAACATGCTTCTTAAGTGTTCAGTGTCATTGATACTTGATATCATGTGAATGTCTGAATTGTACTCTTTTGAGAGGATTTGACCCTACTATTTGATTTTTGCACTTGTAAAAGTACCATAATATATTCAATGGCTGTAATTATTTTATTGGAAATGTCTAGTAACTTTTGTCCCTCGAGTTCTCCCAGCTTGGTCTGGTTGTGTAATTTGTGGCTAGCATTTCAAGTGGTTTTGTATTCCATGATAAAATGATGTAAAACCAGTAGAGAGCTAACAGATAAAAAGAAAAGAGAAGAAGAGGAATAGAAAGGGAGGAGGAAGAATTGACGATGAGATGAATGAGAAAATGTAGTTTATTTCAATAATCAAGTCTGCTTGGTTTGGAACACAATAGCCTATCTATAGTGGCCAACACAATCAAATAATCACTTGAAATTATTCTTAGATAAATGCTAAGAAAATACCTAGATTACTACCTACATAAACATAAAAGAAAATATATAAAAATCATAAAAATGGATAAACACGAAAGTTATAAACATCTAGTGGATGAAGTCCAATTTCTATCATAAAGTTCAGTAAAATATAACGTTTATAAATGATTGCATTTTGAAGCTTACATGTCTTCTTCATTTTTGCAGAGGGGTGCATTCCCTATGCATCCTACACAAAATGGGCTGATGTTCATGCCCCTCACATTTGAGCTCCCTCTATCACCTCAATTGCAAGAAGTTGATGTAGTCCTCCATAAAGCAACTGATGAAATTATATCCATTGATTTGAATAGCTCTTTACAATCCCCTAACAAAATAACTTACAGCAGGGGCATGCAGGAATTGCAAAGGTAACCTATGAAGTTTATCAATCTTATTTTTTTCCCCATACAGCATAGTTGATTTAATGCCAAGAAGAAAGAAAAAAAAAGCTTCTTAAAAGTTTCTGATCTTGTATTATATGAGCTCATGGAAAGCCCATCAAAACATTGACATGTAGAAATTTTCTCCTTTTGGCAATTATTCCACTGTACATGCATTATGACTTTACATTTTCTAGTGTTTCCATCTTAGCCAACAAAATGTTTTCACTTGTTAGGAACTGAAACAAACCTGAGCTTTAGAATTTTGAAGTCAACGTGTTCTTTACATTCCTAGAGACACATTGAAAGTGGAAACAAAACATTTTCTGGAATTATAAGATATGATTTATTCTAGGACTTGAAATCTTGATTATAATTCCTAGTGCTGCCTAATTTCTTATCTTATATGATATGACTGGAAAAGGGCACTAAATAGTTTAGTGATAACCCTTTGGTTCTTTCTATAATCGTTTTGTTCTTGCACAGATATATGGAAGATCATCCGGACCTCTGTGTGGTTGACCCACTTAACTACATTTGTTCTGTATTGGATCGACTGAAAATTCAACAGATTCTACTTGGGTTGGAGGATCTCAAAACTGCAGGTTGCTGTGCAATTAGGGGACCGCATTTTCTCAAGGTTTCCTCTCATAGTGGTTTTTGTATTCACAAATTATTTTTTAAAAAAATGCATCTTAATTTTTACCATACTACCTATATTTTCAAAGAAAATTTATTAACAGCATTAAAAAGACCCATCTATTGTACATGTTCTAAGTGCGTGTGGGGTGGCTAGTAAAGAAAAAGGGAATATGAGTGTTACGTGTTAATTTGGATTTATTCTTTATATATTCTGTAGGCACTTTAATTGTTTGCAGTTATTTTATTTTTTTTTTTTGTTCTCAGTTATTATGTTAATTTATGAGATTCAAAATTTATGGCTTAGCTCGGAATAATGAACTTGTCCAGAATTTATTTATGTGGAGTTTTTCTTATTTTCTACTGAAAATGCGCAGGTTGATGATTTTAACCAGTCTGGTTTGATTCAAAGGCTGTGTGATGCTAAATTAGCTCTTCCAAGTATAGTAAAACCTCAAGTTGCTTGTGGTGTAGCCAATGCTCACAGTATGGTAATTCCTTAATATTTCTGGTGCTATGAATACAAATTTTCATGTCATTGCAGTTAAAGCCTGCTGAGTGCTGATTAATTGTAAAGGATAGGGATACCAGTCACATGCCTGCAAATACTATTTTCCTTTTTTCTGCCTTATATCTGATTGCATTTAGCACCCTCTCTGACAAATCTTTAAATTTTCATTAAAGTAATTGAACTATTTTTGAGCCAGTAATATTGGAATGGAATTATGGAAGTATACATACTGATTCTTAATCCAAATTCATCAGCTCTATTGTACTGTATAATATAAAAAACTCAATCTTGCATTACAGGCAATTGTTTTTAGAGTTGAAGATTTTAAGGATTTGACTGTTCCTCTTCCATCAATTATACAGGTGAGCAGGAATTAATTTTCATATAATGAATTTGGTGTAGCATCTTACCTACTATATTTGGTATAGGAATTATGTTTTTCTTGAAAGATTGGTATAGAAATTCTTTTTGCTCCAACCTAATGATATATGAGATATTAAAAGAGTAGGTGTCAAAGACCAGGTATGGTTTGTCAGCTTATGGGTTTTTCCTTGAAACGAAAATTGGAAATGATTCTAATTGCAGGAATATGTGGATCATTCTTCGACACTCTACAAGTTTTACGTTTTGGGTGAGAAAGTTTATCATGCAGTTAAGAGCTCTACGCCGAATGCAGATGCCTTGATGAAATTATCTGGAAGTAATGAGCTCAAACCTTTAGTCTTTGACAGGTAGCACATGTGATTTTTTCCCTTCTTCTAATTCTACCATTCCTTTCGGTCTTTGCTTTGTTGATACACGTTCAAGGGCATGTACTCAATGCCCATGTTGTGGTGGTTTTCCTTCACAGCTTAAAATCCCTACCCACTACCAAAGGGGACCCAAATTCTGGAGATGGTAATTGCTCGAAGGCCACTGATCACTGCATTGATCTTGAGTTGGTTACCAGTGCAGCTAATTGGCTAATGAGAAAGCTTGATCTGACCATCTTTGGCTTTGATGTTGTTGTAAGTAGCCAACTTAATCTTGCCTAACTATATATTATAGGCTTATAGCAATCCACAATCAGACCAAATGAAGCTGAAAGCCTATATATATTGATGAGGATTATGTTTGGAAAAAATAAAAACCAATCCTTTTCCTGATACAACAATGTCAATGAAGACCAACTATATGAATTGTAACCACCAGAACTTCCTTATCCGCCTCAAGCAGCCTGCAATCTGATATTAGTTTGTTCCATGACACCATTCCATCTTTGCTTGTCTCCTCCTGCAAGTTAGTTGTTTGTTTGATACATTATGCAGTTGAGCAAAACGAACCCTCCTAATTGTGTTTGTCACCATTGTTTCCTGTCGTGATGTGCAGATTCAGGAAGGCACCGGAGACCATGTCATTGTCGATGTGAACTACCTCCCATCATTCAAGGAAGTTCCTAATGAAGTTGCCATCCCTGCCTTTTGGGATGCTATAAAGAAGAAATTTGAATTGAAAATGATGAAATAAGCAACAGCTAGTGTTTTGTCTTCTATGTGCAAGTAGTTGGGTAGTGAAGATGTAGTTTTATCCTGACAATGAATTAAAAGAGGCAAGAGTTACGTGTAAAAGAATTGAAGGTCAACATAAGTTGTGTATTTGGTTACATATCATTGCACCCTCTGAAGAACTCTTAAGCAATGAAAGCCTCTTTTTATCCTTTTTACTTTCATTTTGATCCCAACAATCTTGTTGAAGAAAAGTGAGTTAGAGAATGGGATTTCGGGAAATCTTTGCTCTAAAACACGTGAACCCATAGAAACGATAAAATAAAAACAAATATATGCATGTCTGAGAAAAACTAAAAATAAAATAAATAAATAAAGTTTGCGTTTAGGGATTTTAAACGGATTAAGAGTCAAGACTTGTGCGGGTTGAGGAGTCTTGTTTATTTATTTATTTTTTTATCAAAGGATAAATTTCATTAAACTGATGTAGTCTCTAGTTATAGAAAGTTCATCAGAACTTAGATCCATAAGCGAAGAAAGACTTTCCTCTAATCACATTATAACACAGTTAACACCTCCCCTTCGGAGAGCCAAACGAGCAAGTTCATGTCACCCGATTAGCTCCCCTAGGACATTGCACAACCCGAGCAATCTGCAACAATAATTACCTAGGAGTCTTGTTTGATTGTGCAGGTTAATTTCTGTTAGTTTTGCACTTTCATTTTAGTCAAAATTTGTTTCAACTCAGTAAGGTTCATATCCAAGCTTGTTATACTAACATGATAATTACATATTTATAACGTAGAGATCGAGTCGTGATAAGGAATATAATGATTAAGATGTCTAAAAATGTTTGTGTAAGCAAGCCACTATTGTGATCGAGACGGTTAATGCTAAAATCTCAAGTTGTTTGCTGCCAAAGTCTAGACTCTAGAGATAAAATTTGTCCCTGATATAAATAACATAGACAAACGTAACTTTGCTATTAAACTAAACCCTTACACCATGCTAGAAGCCTAGAACACAATCATTGTATAGAGCTAGATATAATCTATCCCCATTCCAACATCTAAACTAGATTCTTAAATCATGCTAGAACGTGACCATTGTATAAAGGATGTTGGGTGGCAACAATGGAGTTCTCAAAGTTCGGTTAAAAGGATGAAGATGTTGGCTGTTTTGAGTAGAGGTAGCAATTTTTGACACACATGCAAGATCAAATTATACAAATTGTACATGAAGTTAGCATATTAAGGTTGACCATTTATTGACACGACACACTAAACATAAATAATAAACAAGTCGGGTTAGTATAAAACATGTGTAACACGATTATGATACAGTTAACGCGTTTAACTAGTACTATATGAAGAAAATGAGTAATGTTTCTCATTTTTTAATATTTATTATATGAGTCATTATATAATGATAGATTTATTTTGTATGATTTTGTTACTACATATAAGAAGCCACATATTTTGTTACTACTTATTTTATAAGTGACACATAAGTAATAGTTTTTGTTTAAAATAAATGAAAATATGTTTAAATTTTTATATCACAAGATATATGGGTCAATTCGAATATTATACGTTTATAAATAAACGGTTTGAGTTAGAATTGACTAGTATTTAACACAAACATGAACACGAGCTACTAACACGAATTGTCACCTCTAATTTTATTTCTTGGCTTGAATAGTATTTGTGAATGGTTTAGTATAATGATTTAATTATGGTTATTTTAAAGGGATAGCCGTTTATAGGAGTGACAAGATTTCAACATCACTGAGCACTTAGTGGGTTAAAGTATTGGTTTTTTTTTTTTTTGTCAAGGGTTAAAGTACTGGTTAGTTATGGCAATTAAAAAATATGTTATTAATTTTTAAGGTTGTATTGAGTGTAAGTGTTTAGAGGTTTCAAATATAACTATTGTCATGAATTTAAGCGTTAAAGTTGAATTTAACCGTTCAAAATATTCGAATCTAATAATAGTTGTCTAGTTTGAATTTAATTGTTGTCTTGAATCTTCTTTAAAAAGATTCGAATCTAATAGTTATTTGGTTTTGAATCTAATTGTTGTCTTGAATCTAACCACTTCGAATTTAAAAGTTATCTTGAATCTAATTATTTTAAATTTTGTTGGTTAGTGAGAAATTCGTCTTTAAAATATTATTAGGGGTTTTGAGTAAGTAAAAAAGTCATAATTTTAAATTTAGAAGATAAGTATAAAAAGTAGTAAGTAGATAGATGAGTGAATGTGAGCATGCAAATAAAAGTAATTAAATCCTAACTTAGTAACTTGTGGTTAAGTGGTAAAGCTTAAGAAGAAGCTTACGTAGCTTGTTTCTAATGAATTGTAGTGAACTGGTTCCAGACTTCCAGTCTTTCAGATAATCAGATGAGTGTATATTGAGCGTTGACCAGTTTGCAGTCTGCGAGGAGGCAAAGGCTGAAGGCCCAGTCGAAGTAGGGCAGAGTGAGAAAGAGAAGAGAAGTAGTGGGCCCCCACAATGCGCGAAAATCCAAACGGACCAATAGAATGACAATCGAATGTATAAATAGGCGAGAATTGTGGGCAGCCTGAACTCCGAGAAGTTCTCTCCACTGTCGTCTCCGCCCCTCACAGGGCTGTCCCTCTCACTCTCCACTTTTCCCCCCAAACCCAGAGAGCCCTTATCTGACGGCGTTAAAATGGCCCAAGGCGAATCCCAAGTGTCGGATTCTCTATCAGATCCATCTCTGTCCCGAAACGTTTCGTTTAGCCGGCTCAACGCCCGGGCCCCCGAGTTCGTCCCCAACAATCGCAGCGGCAGCGGCAGCGGCAGCGCACCCGCACCCGCACCCGCACCCGCTTCCACACCCGCAACCGCTTCCACACCCGCACCGCCTCCTTTGGCACAGGTCCACGTCTACTCTCCGCCTCCGCCTCCGCCCCCTTTCCATGTTCCGATCCAGGTCGTCCCTCCTTCTCACGTGGTGCCGGTCCATCATCATCACTTGCCGGTTCAGTACCATCATCATCATCATCAGTATTACGGTGGATTTGGAGACCAAGAGGTGACCGTGCAGCAGCAGCATCCGCAGAGTGAGCAAGCTCAGGTCGATCATGCTGCTTCCTCCAAGACTCACAAGCTTTCCGATGAAGCTACTTCCAAGATTTTGAATCAGGTTCCCATTTTGCTTTTTACTCCTTCCTTCATAGTCTCTCTTGTTCTTAGTCTTCTACTCTTCTCCAATTATTCCATCTTCACCAAAACAGTTTTGGATATTATATTTTTTTGAATTTTGGAGGATCACTTTTTCTGTATAATTCGTATTTTCATGTTGCCGTCAGTCCATGACTTCAGATCCCAATATTAGTACACCTCGCACCATAAACACTTGTCTGATTCTGTAAGATGAAAATTTGTTTTAGGATATGAGTGATTTCGTGTAAATCTGGAAGTTGAGTATCAAAAAAAAATAAAAAATTAGAAGAGCAGCCTGTCCTTTACAATTGAAACTCCAAGGCTCCTTGTGATCTGAAAGACAACATGCGCATAAGTACCACCTGTGCATTCTCAAAACATATATTGTTCCAAACTCCCACGGTAGTCTATAACACTCCAGCACCATAACAAGTGACAAATTGAAATTTGAGGTAATCTTAAACCATTGGACCCCGAAAAAGGCAAGGAAAGAAGACCATTGCTCTGTACTCTTTGGCCACCTACAAGTGTAACAGAAGGTGGTCAACTGATTCTTTGGCTTTTTTGCATTTACAACGCCAATTAGCAAAAAAAATGATCCTCCTCCTCAAGTTGCAAGGGTGAGAATTCTTTACCCCAGTTTGAAGATCAAGCAAAGAAGACCATCTTAAGTAGTGCTTTGGTTTTTCAAGATATACAATAGATAAAAGGGATTTTGAGATCTCAGTGACCGGAAAAGCAGAAGATGGAACAACAGACCTTGACCAAACCTCAGTGAGAAAATTTTTAAGATCTACAATAAATAAGGAGGAACAGTAGGTGAAGCTTCTAGAGTGGTATTGGTAACGGCGATGGACCATGGGTGAATGGAGTGTTGGTGGTTATCATAGCTTCAGCCAAATTGACATAATTGAAGAATTGAAGGATATGTTGAATATTCTGTGGGACCCTGACTTAAGTTAGAGAAGGATAGGGCTTTGTTTTTTTGGTGGGAGGTGGGTTGGTCAGGTTGGATTCAGATCAGACCTTGAGGTAATACAAGTACAATAGATGTGGGGTACAAAAATGCAATACAAGTATAGGATTTTACAACTCTACTTTAACTTTTCCTAATTTTATCTCCCCCAACCTTCCAACCCAAACCATATAACTGTTGGGCAAGAAGGTAAAATAAAAAAAAAAATTATTATCAAAACCTTTTATCCCATCTGTATTTTTTTTTCAAAACTTGCTGACAGGAGAGGAAGAGATGTAGTGAAGAAAACTTGAGTCATGGCCTTTATTTGGTTCTGTTAGTGTAAGTAATGTATGTTGGCTTTTATGACAATGTGGAGGGTCACTTCACTCATCAAATGCAGTTTTTTGTTTCCCTTTCACATCTCTGATAAGTCAAATTTGGTTTAGAAAATTGGCTTGATTCAATGAAATCTATTTGGTGGTAACATTTCAGTTTCCTATATCGTCCATGTGTCATCTAATTAAATAGTTGTTATATTGACTTTCCCTATAATTTTAATTTTTCCTTTCAAATTGAACTTTGCCTCATATTCTTTTTGTTGGCCTAACATCTTGTAGGTGGAGTATTATTTCAGCGATCTAAACTTGGCTACTACTGATCATCTTATGAGGTTCATTGGCAAAGACCCTGAAGGATTTGGTAAGTTATCTTCCTTTTACTTTTACTTTTCCTTTTTTTTTTTTATAAATAATTTCTTATGTTTTTAAATGTGTCATGGAGTCAGATTTAGTATTTGTGGACCTGAAATATACTTGGCCTGGTTTCCTTTCAAGTTAAAGGGCAACATAGCATACTCTTAGACAGACGTGTGTGCCTGCAGAAACACATCTTTTGTTTGTGCCTTTGTGGGTGTTGCAAATTAGTAATTTAAGTGAAGTTTCTATAGTAATTGTTGTGTTGGAAGTCAGTTGATTGAATTTTATCATCATTAACTGTTTAATATTTCTGATATAGTGCCAATATCTATTGTTGCATCTTTCAAGAAGATTAAGGCCCTCATAAATAGCCATTCCCAACTTGCAACTGTTTTGCGGAACTCGTCAAAGCTTGTGAGTTCATATTTTTGTGCTCTTTTTAATATGCTATTTTGTCCTTAAAGAATCCTCTTGTTGACTCTTTTTTTTTTTCACAACAAAATAAACCTTTTTTTCTATTCACCTTTGTATATATATATTTTTTTCCATTTGAATCTTCGTTTTCAATGTTTAATGATGCTGTATTCTGCAGGTAGTTAATGAAGATGGAAAGAAAGTTAGACGCCAGCATCCCCTGACTCAATCAGATATGGAAGAGTTGCAAGTAGGTTTTACTTGTATTCACTCCCATTTACTTGTTTTCAAAATAAATGCTTTGGTGCCTTGTCTATAAGGCTATTTTGTTTCTTTATGTCAATAATTTTAACAAAATTGAAAAATTGCATTTTAAGCATAACAGGTCGAAAGTGTTTCTCTTTAATGCTGTAGTAAGGGCTCCTTTTATATCCTTGTTTACTTATAATTCCTGAAAACTGAATTCTTGTCTGATCTTTCGTTCTGATCTGTAGTCTCGCATAGTTGTTGCTGAAAATTTGCCTGAAGATCATTGCCACCAAAACCTCATGAAGGTTTTTTCTGCTGCTGGGAGGTAACAAGATCACTTTTTTCCTAGAAATTTTTTAAAGTCTAATGCTTTATTTGCTGAGTAAATCCATTGTTATCAGTCCTAGAAGTCTATATAATGTCGAGATTTTTGACAGCGTGAAGACAATCCGTACCTGCCAGCCACAAACCTCCAATAGTGGTGCTAACTCAGCCTCCAGATCAGCAAAAGCAGATAGCATGCTTTTCAGCAACAAGGTATACATACAAACATATGCATTGGCTTGGAGCAGTTTATGTGTTGTTGACTTGTTGTGTTCTTTGGACTTTAATTGTTTTTGGAAACTAGGGCCAATTTCTTTCTGTAAAGTGATGTTTGGTTATGGCTTTTGTTGCATTCTGTATTTCCCAATTGGTCATTCTACATTTTGTCAGGTATAAAAGTATAATTGTGTATGCCTCCTCAAGAAATGGTTCCTGACGTAATTTTTTATTAGGTTTTTACTCTATTTTCTACTATGAAGGGGCAAACCTTTTGAGCTAATGAGCTGTTGTCTCACAGAAAGATGCTTTTACATAGTGATGCTTCAATTCTGTTAGGCTCACCAAAGCATCTTGGCCGGATGCAATCATCCTTGGCTTTGGTGTGGCCTACAAAGGAGCTTCTTTGCATCAGTTTTTTTGCTAGCACTAATGTTGCAGTGGCTTTAATTCCTGCACTGAACAAATAGTTCTAAAGGTTTCGGACATAGATTATTATGTTGGATTTTAAGAAGACACTCAGTGAAATATATCAAGATTAATGCAAATTGTTACTCATGTTTATATTGTATATTTTTTTAATTCATATAAATATCTGATATCTGAAATCCATTTCTGTAGTTGCATGCATTTGTGGAATATGAATCCCCTGAACTGGCGGAGAAAGCTGTAAGTATTCCTCCTCCCTATGATTTGACATTAATATGGCTTTTGCCATGTTCATTAAAGAAAATATATGTGCTTTTCTTTCATGCAGGTTGCAGAGCTTAATGATGAGGGGAACTGGAGGAGTGGCCTTAAAGTCCGCTTAATGCTCAGACGCACGGTATATGGCCAGAATTATGGTTCTCTGTTATGTAGTTCAATTCAGTTCCTGAAATTATAATTTTGGTCAAAATTAACAGGAACTGTAGTAGGCTTGTTGGTCAAATTTAAGAAAAACGTGGTTTATTGGTCAAAATTCATAAGGCCAATTTAATGGTCAAAATTTTCAATTTTTGCATATGAAATTATATTTCGAAATGTAGGCTTGAAAAGTATTCTTTCCCAAATATTTGAATGATCTATTTATAGAATAAATGTAGACATTTATTAATAGCTTGTTATTCTAGTTAAGCGTGTATGTGTACTTGTGGGTGTACGTGATTGGTCCTATACTACCTGACTGGATGATCTTTCAGCATATTAACCGAGTTGGAACAATCCATTGATGCAATGATGTGTTTTGTTTGTTCCATTCTCAGTCAAAACCTGCTCAAGTGCGGGGGAAAAAAGGGCAGGATGGGGAAGTGCAATTAGAGGAAGAGGATACTTCTACACCTGAACAGCAGGCCAATGAGAAACAATCAGAAGATTCTTCCCAACAGTTGGATGCCCATTCACATGAACGTGTAAGTGCAAACAGTCATTGAAATGTATTTGTCATTTGTTTTGTAAAATTACATTTCCAATGATTATTATTTACAGATGCTAATTGAACAAACTTTTTTCTTAAACTTAAATGGTATGTGTGATATTGAAATGGGGCCTTACATTTCCTTTACATTAGGGATAAAAAACCTTTTTCACTGATGTCAAGCAACAAGTTCTTTTTGTCATACGTGGACTCATTCCTTGCTTGTTTTTAATTGTATAATTTTTATTGGTATCAGCTCTAATATCCTAATCATTTCATCCAGCATGAATTGACCTTAGTATAGAAGTCCTAGCTATTGTACCCTTCAACAGAATTGAAAATTAACAAAAAAGTTAGGGTATCTTATTAGTAAAGTGTGTGCATCATCAGATCTCATCACTCTTTTTAAGAATTACACTGTCATAAAACAAGCATCAATTTAAGACTTTTAGAGGGAGGGAGTAATTTTAAGCATTCTGTCCTGAAGTAGGTATGTTCTACTCTTTGTATAAATAACTTTTGTTTTTTTGTTTTTTTTTTCCAGGGAGAGGAGCATGGCAATGACAAGGAGGGTGGGCAGAGGAAAGGGCGTAATCGAGGCCGTGGCATTAAGGGGCGTGGGCGAGGTCAATACCATCATCACAATAATCGTGGAAATCAGGTGGGGCCTCCTAACAATTCAGTTGGTAGTATTGAGCAGCCAGGTGTACCCAAACAGCCTCCTGGGCCCCGTATGCCGGATGGCACAAGAGGATTTGCAATGGGACGGGGGAAGCCAGTTGCTGTTAATATTGCATAAGGACTGGGCATTCGATAGAGGGGTGTTTTTTTTTTCTTTTTGTATCAGTGGCTGCAAGTACATGTTGGGGGTGGGGAACTATGTCTTCTCGTGTGGTGTTTGATGGCAAGATTTTACAAGGGCTGTCAATCCAATGTAGTTTTAAGGACCGACTTTTTAGTTATGTTGATCATTTTTTTTCTTTTTTATTGTGATTTGTATTCAGGCAGGAACAGATGTGGTTTTGCCTTTCTTTTCATTGATGTAGGGTGGGAAAAGTGAGGAACCATAAATACCTATAGATAAATGTGAGTGAAGAAAGAATATTGGAATAGTGCTGTTCATTACATTCATCTCTCTCTTTTTCTGTTGGGATGCCACACGTACTTAGTCAGGCACTCAGGCCAAAAGGGCATGTCTTTTTTTTATTTTTTCTTTTGAAGTTGATCTCTCTGGGGAGAAAACTGAATCAACTAGTGATTGGAGAGAACGCTTAGGTCAATTGTTGCAAACGGATTGGTTTGGATTGGACTACAATAATATACAGACTAGTACTTTCAGAGAGGAATATGCAAAGTAACTCTTCAATTATATTAACCAAGATAAAAAAGAAAAAAATGTCTGTTGGCTACTTGTTCCAAATAATATATATTTTTGGGTTAATTACAATTTGTCCACCCCAAACTATTGGGGGATTCTTACTTGTCTCTATAAACTAATATTTTTGACATTTAACTTCCTATACTATATTTTGTCAAACATAAAACATCCAATCCTTAAAAAAAATAAAAAATAAAAAAAGTATTTTCTGTTAGTTTTGCATACATGGTGCTTAGAGAGAATGTCACATATGCAAAAATAATGGTCAATTTGAATTTTTTTAACAGAAGGGGGCTATGTGTTCAACGAAACATAATATGGGTGCAAAGTGTCAAAAAATTTAATCTAGGCGATAAAGTGCGAACCCCAATAATTTGGAGGGATAAATTGTGATTAACCCTATATATTTTTTATCTCTTTGAGGAATCTTTCCATGATCCACTCACTCATCGGGTGGATCACCGTGGATGGTTTTAGGAGAAAACTCGAATAGAAAACTATTAGGTAATCTCATGTAATTTTGAATTTTTGAAGATATTTTGTGATATTAAACCTCATGTATTAGGTGATCTCAATTGCGAAACTTTATGTTTGTTGTATGATTAGGATAAATTTAAGTTGACCAATATAGATGATTTTATAGTTAAATTTTTTCTACAAAAATTATCTTTATTATTATAAAGTTAGAAGATATTTTTGGTGTTACATGCTTCATAAAAAATGACATTACTTAAATTACCCTTTATTTAACGAACAGTTCCATAAAAACAAACTAATAATAAGAGCATAGTTACATTCATAAAATTCACCAAATTCTTTACTGGTTTGATTTGCATGATGCATAGAATGATAGAAGTCAAATAAATAAATTAATAAATTAGCAAAGAAAAGACAATTACAAACACAATGAATCACTGGATTCCCATCTACATTTCCGCCTAAAACCACACAAACGCACTCTCTCTCTCTCTCTCTGTCTGTCTCTCTCACACAGAGCCTAATGGCAGAGTTAGCAGCACCCACCGTTCCAAACCCTAATCACTTGGTCCCAACAAGGCCAGCAGTTGAAGCTCCTCCACCACCCCCGACACCTTCCACTCCCATATTCAGCTTCCCGAAAAGGCCTTCAATTAGACTCACTTCCGAGTTCGACAGCGACTCCTCCATTTTCTTCCACAAGGTCTCTTGCAAGCTCTTCGACAGCCTCGCAAAACTCAAGCTCTCCTTCCAGAACAACCACAAGGGCGAGCTCTCTCCGCCCCACTTGGATTTTGTTTCCCGGCACCTCTCCATTCACTACGACTTTGAAGATCAAAATACCCTCCTCAAGGGCTCCTTCGATGTTGGTCCTCGTTTGCAATTCCGTGCTGCCCATGATCTCAAGGTCTCTCTCTATTTTCTCTTACCCTTTTCCCATTTTTGCATTTTTTTATTTTCTGAATGTCATACCGTTTTTAGGTGCAACAAGGAGAGGCGTCCATGGTTGCCAAGCTTGCTGACCCTGGCTATGCATTGGAACTCTATTCTCCTGTTCCTTCGGTTGGTTTGGTGAGTATTTTGAGGTGTATCATGCTTTCAGCTCTCATCTGCCATTCCAATTTTATATGATTTTTGTGTAAAATCTTAGCATGTAACTCCTCTAACAAGACACAATCAACACATTTCTATGGAGTTACACTCCTGTGAGGAATCAGTAATGTTGCAAGCTTATTTCTGTTTTTCCGCGTTGATCTGTTGGAACATACATCAGTATTCATGACTTGGATTGCTGAGTTGTGATAAGTAATAGCATACCTCAAGATTTCTGAGTTGGTTTATTTGTTCTTTGATGTCATTGCACTGCATTGCATTGCAAGTAGTGCCAGTATGCTAATATTACCAAATAGACAAATAGCCACTTATTAGTAATCTATTATCTTCCTGTTTCTGCTGCCAGAATTCATCTTTTTTTTTTTTCCCCTTGTTGATTTTTTTTTACTGGGGAAAAAATAATGAGGACGTTTTCCCACCATATTACATGAAATGGTTCTGCTTACATCACCAAACAAAATCTTAGTTTTATCTCCTTAGTTACTTTCCTGTGGCTGCAGCCAAAAGCTACCCTTAAGTTCCCCATTGGTGAAGTTTCTTTGGAGGAGAAAGAAGAGGAGGAGACAAAGAGAATGTTGTCAATTAATGGCATTGTGAAAGGCCAATTTTTGAATGGGGTCTGCACTGCTCATTATGTGGATGAAGATTTGAAGTTACGATACTCATACAAGGTAAGCATTGTATTACTCTGGTTTTGATTTTTGGGTGTTATTAATAGGGGCTTTCTTGGTGTTTTTTAATTGTACTAGATGGATGACTTGGTTGTGTTAATGTGCAGTCCAGTTTTTCATATCTGTGAATATATTTCTGAGAGGTTTGAATTTATCACAGGATGAGGAGATGTCTTTTATCCCAACGTTTTCTCTGCCTTCGAATGCATTGTCATTTGCTTTTAAGCGTCGGTTTGGTCCTTCAGACAAGTTGAGGTCAGAAATATTTTCCTCTTTTTTCTTTCCATTTTGATTTATCCTTCAAAAAATTTTTGATTTTTTTTTTGTTTGTCTCTTGGATTCATAATTCACTGGCTTGGTGACAGATGTATTTCATTTCTTTTTTGAGGATAATGGAACTCTAAAATGTTATGTGAAACAAATGAGGTGCTTGGTTTGTGCTTATGAAGTCCATTCAGGTTGAGTTGGACAATTACTATAACATGTTTCATAGTGTGAACGATTATGTTTTCTGCTCAATACATCAATTCATGCATTTGTAAAATTGTGAAGTAAACCTTGCCTCCAATAAATAATTGTTCTAGCTTGAATTTTTCTTGAAAAGTGTTCCTCTCAAGCATTTGAGAATAATGAAGTGGAAAATGGATAATTTTCACCTATGGTCAAGTTGCACTGCAGATTAGTTCAGAAAAATTTGACCATGAGAGTATTTTGTTGTATATTCATGTAGTTTATTTAAGATTGTTCAACCAAAGCTGTTATGTATTTGTACATTTTTTTTTTCTTCCAGTGATCTATGTCCAGACTGTTGGAAAAGTTTTCATACTATATTTTGATGATTTTATCTCCAGCTACTGGTACAATTTTGATTCCAACTACTGGAGTGCAGTATACAAGCACACATATGGCAAGGACTTAAAACTTAAAGCTGGTTACGATTCAGAGGCACGCCTTGGCTGGGCATCTCTTTGGGTAAGTACTTATACGACAGAAGAACCATATGGATCTGTTACCCAATAATACTGGTAAAGGAATCTTATGAATAATCAAGATACCACAGTAGACTATTGCAGGACAGCAAGCTAGAGTTCTATTGGTTTTCTTCTTTGAGAAGGCTTGAAAATTTTACCACTTGGTACAAAAGAGGCATTCCTGCACTGCTTGAAAGAAAATTTGGAGGAAAAATCTTAGGATATATTTGGTGTCAGACAGGTCTTTCTCACACACACGCGCACACACACACTAGTAATGTCGTAGTGCGATAGTTAAGTTGTAAGGCAAATGAGGTTTATGAAATTTTATGTCATTGAAAATTTTTAATTTTTATCATATACTAAAAATTGTCAGAATTTAGGTTGTACAAAATAAGTGCCTCGCAAGTTCAGTGAACATAGTCTTTTAAATAAGTGCCTCCCAAGTTCATTGAACATGGTACTTTAAATAACTTCTCCTTTAGTCTTTTAAATACTAATAATGACAAGTGCGATAGTCAAGTTAAATGTACAAAAAATTGAGGTCTAAGAAACTGTCATTGTAAGATTTTGTAATTCTTGTCAGCCTGAAATGTGACAAATGAAGAAAAAAGAGCAGAGCTATTTCCATTGTAGAAACAAAGGATAAGTTGTCAAACTATTTGATCTTTAAGAGAATTGGGAGCTTACTGTACCATGTTATTCATGACATGGTATACTAATGGTAATCCTGTGTCAGGTTGGGGATGAAGTTGGCAAAGCAAAGACGGCCCCACTGAAGATGAAGGTTCAATTCATGCTCCAAGTGCCACAAGATGACATTAGATCATCAGCCTTGATGTTCCGGGTTAAAAAGAGATGGGACATATAGTTTGGTTGTGGTTGTGGGATGATGGGTCCTTTTATACACATTCAACTCTGGTTCTAAATGATAGTATAGTTTTGATACATGATGTGCTATTCTAAATGATGCTTACTGCTGAACAATGGCATCAATTGTTTTATGTTTACCCGTTAAAATAATATTTTAATAGTCAGCAGGTGACAGGCAGACCTAATGAAAAGCTAAACCACAAAAGGTTTGCTGTATATTAAGCATTGCTCTGAGACAAATTCTAAAGAAGGAAATCTCAGCACAGCCGCCATAAGGAGGCGACTGTTCACAATTCACAAAAGGTGGTGTGCTTTATTTGGCTGGCAGCTTGTTATGTAGTGATATCAAGCTCCTTAGCCCTTGGGCGTTTGCCAGGTTCACTTTCCCTCCGTTTATTCCTAAACAACCCCCATGCCCCATGACCTGATTTAGGTTTTAGAATTTCTGAATCAAGAGTGAAATAAGTGTTGTTACTTAGCATTCTAGTGATTATTTTCTTTTTTGAATTTTATATTGTTAGAGTTCCTTTTCTTACCGCTTTTTGTTACCCAGAGCAAGAGGGAACTTCAGACCAAAAGTAAAGAGCCAAAATACTAAAAAAGTAGATCTCATTTTTTTATTTTTTTATTTTTTCAGATTAGCCTTTGTAACACTAATTGCACTGCTCCTTGGCCCCAAAATACTTGATTGTAGACTTGTAGCTACTAATAATTCCAACAAAAAAATGACTTTGGTTCAGTCTCCATTCACGTGCGAATAAATTTGAGAGGTGAGGTTCTTGCTGGATCAGATACTAAAGAAAAGAACAAAAGGGTGTGAGAGGGGTGGGTTGAAAGCAAGTGGCTCTATATTTTTGTCATACAAATACAATGCATGTGGTCCTTATCCTTATTTGTCTGTTGTACGGTTGTACCAGCTGATATACAATAATACAAGATATCCAATGGAAACTCACAGCACACATCCATTAAATCCTTAACTTTATTATTTTTTCTCACGAAAAAAAGAAAGAAGAAAATCCTTTAATTATTAATTTAATAATTTATAGTGAACAAGATTTGGGTTGGACACTTTGGACTGCATTGCATATTTGTATTGCTAGAGCCTAGAAGAATATTGTCCCTTTAGACCCCGAAATGGAATTGTAATTGTGAAAGTAGTATATGACGATGTAAGGGTAAATGTTGAATTGGAGAGCATTGTACCGTGTGCCAACTGCCAAGGTTGGTTTTGTTTTTAGAATAGGCTGAATTGTACAAATGTCATCCAGAATTTGAAACTTGTGCGTAAATGTCATTCAATATTTTAATTGTGACAATTTGTTATCCAATTTTAAAAAATTGTGCAAATTTTTTATTTGCCATCAATTTCATCATTCACCAGTTAAAATTAAGAGTATTTTCGTCAATTCATCTAAAAAAATATTTAATAAATATATAAAATAAAATATAATTTTTTTTGGCAAAAATGAAAATATAATATTATTTTTGTCAATTCACCTAAAAAAAATTTGTTTTTTTGATTCAAAGTTTATAAAATATTAATTTTGGGTTTTTTTTTTGTATTTTTTAATTTTATTTTAAATTATATTTAAATAAAAAAATTATTTAAAATGCTGATTTAACAGAATATTTTAATTTAACAAAAAATATGACAGCATATCGTAAATTTGCACAATTTTGAAAGATTGAATGACAAATTGTCATAATTAAAATATTAGATGACATTTGTCACAGCGCTCTCGTAGTGTGGATGACATTATGCAATAAAGCCTTTAGAATACTCAGAACATGCTTTTACCGGTTCAGTTGAGGCTTGAGCTGTGTGGAGGTCAAAATAAGAACAAAAATAAAATAAGATAAATATAGAAAATAATAAAGAGGAGGAGGAGGCTAGAGGAGAGCAATTGAGCAAAAAAGCGAATGAAAAAGGGCTTTTCACAAAATTCCATTCCATTTCGCGATTCCAATTCCTTGTATATCTAAAAATAAACATATCATATCTGCTGCTTTTAATCTTATTCAATTCTCCTAGTCCTAGACAGATTTTCTTCTTTTCCAATTGGAGGATACAGGATACGAAAAGAGAAGAGAAACTCAAAAAAGAGCATAGAAAGAAAGAAACAAGGAAAAGCTCTCAAAAGCCAGGATAGGAGGAATGACAACACCCTTACCTTTGAGGCTTTTTTTGCCTCTAACCACCATTACTGCCTATTCTTCTTCTTCAGACTTTCCCTCCAACTCCCTCAAATCCTTTCACCCTGCAAGCCCTAATTTCAACCTTTCCTACTCTTCCTCTCTCTCATCTCACCGCCACACATGCACTGCAAACAGGACACCCTCTCTCTCCAAACGGAAGGTATCTCTCTCTCTTTCTTTCTGTATGTATGTACGTATCTATATCATCAACTTTTCTTAATTCCAAGAATTGGGTCTTGTTTGTTGAGTTTTTTGGATGGGAAAAATAGTATTTTTGAGCTTGGAAATCCTTGTCCTTAGTTTCTGGAATGAGCTGGCCATATAAGGGACGCAGTTCCTTCATCTGGTAATTGAGTTCTCCTTCAAAATTGGGTTTTGTATGTTTAAGTGCTTTTATTTGTTATCTGAAGGGGCTACAATGGGGTTTTGCGCTTTGTGTGTGTGAGGTATAGTTATAAAAAAAAAAGGGTTTAATTTATATTTTCAAATATTTCATTGGTTTTAAACCCGTTTAATTTCTTGTAAAAGTCAGGCATGTGCCTTCCGTGATCAGAATTGTACTTTAGTTTCATGCTTGCTGGAAAACATAAAAAATCATTTCTTGTTTCAGTTATTGAACCAATGGAGATGCATATAAGGCTTATGAATTAATATTCAAAATGTTAGTATAAGGTTTGTGAATTTCTGCCAAATCTGTTCATATAAATGCTTCTTCGGCCTGCAGGAGTACAAAAGGTAACTGCTTTGACATTGTCGAGCCATGGTCTTTAGTGTATCTGCATGTGTAGCATTTTTATGAATTTCATCTTAAACTGTGAGCACCTAAAATTTTTTGGATCACACATGTAGTCAATGCAAGTGGTCATGATGTAAGGCTTTGCAGAGTTTAGTTGATGTCACATTTATCACTATTTAGTATCACTTATTGGGAGTGATCAAACAGCATCGAGCTCTCTTAAACCATTTTGGGCATCAAAACAATTGTTTTTTTTTTTATTTTAATCATGGAAAGGCTACAGATAACAATTATTGAGTATTGACACATATTAAAACCCATGTGAGCTTGAACTTGTATGATCACCACTCTTTGTGGGCAGTTGGTTTTCACTAATGATTTACTACCAGGGGCTCTGTTTTTCTGTACTGGTATAGTGGCTTTGTGGACATATGAGAAGAGATCAACACAAAGATATTCAATCATATGAAGACAAGAATGGAGTGCACATGTTTGGTTCCGATGAAGAAGTAGGCACCCAAATCCCAACTCAAGCTCAATCTGTCGTTGAAGGATCAGGGGCAGTTATGGTATCAGAGTTTAGACCTGTGGCCGATGTGGATTATCTACAGGTGTGTGATTATTCTTCAGTTTGGCTTTTTTTTTTTTTTTTTTTTCTAATCCTTTCTCTTTCTTTTAGTTTTCTTTTTTTCTTTTGGGTTGTTTTTGGAGAGAGGGGGGGGGGGGGGGGGTGATGGCACCCATGATTGCCCCTATTACCAAAACTTTGTTACCATTGTCAATTTTGGTTGCTGATGTCAATTTTAACTTCACCTAGGCAAAGATTAGTCTATACTAAACCTTTTAAGAACCCTAGTATGTAATGTCTCCTTGCAAACCAAAAGTTTGGGACCTAAGGATATCACTTAAGATAAATCTGCAGTAAAAATTTGGGTGATTAGTTATCTTTTGATAATCTTTTGCGAATAAGTTTTCTTTCTAAGTTCAACAGTCACAGTTCACTCATGGTAATGATGATAGGCAGCAACTCCTTGCATGCTTTGTCTTAAGTGTTATTTGTCCTGTCTTTCAATTCTAATTTTAATTGCAATACATTGTGCTACTTTTACAGATATTTTGATTTTCTTTTGCTCAACATTATATGCAGGAGTTGTTAGCCATTCAGCAACAAGGGCCCAGAGCAATTGGCTTTTTTGGGACCCGAAATATGGGATTCATGCATCAAGAACTTATTGAGATTCTTAGCTATGCCATGGTTATCACTGTAAGAGCTGCAACTTCATGATATTTTGTATCTGGTATTATGAGTACTGATTGAGCCTATCAGATGTTCTACAATACTGGGCCTTATCAGTTTATGTTGAATTCTGAATGGATTAGTGCCCTTTACTTGTATGTTCATAAACTTCTGTTTGCAGAAAAATCACATATATACATCAGGGGCATCTGGCACTAATGCAGCTGTTATCAGGGGTGCTTTAAGAGCAGAGAAACCGGAGCTGCTTACTGTAATCTTGCCTCAAAGCTTGAAGAAGCAACCACCTGAGAGCCAGGAATTATTGTCAAAAGTAAGAATTTCTTAAAATAACATCCCTTAAGTTTCTACTTCATCTATTGCAAACTTGTAACTTTACTATTATTTGCTTGGGTTGGTCTTGTTTCTATCATGATATATATGCGAACACTCGGGATTTACGAATCTAGCTTCAAGCATCTAGTATATAGCTTATCATGATATAGTATGATTATGAAGAGCTGCCCACTAGATGGCCCTTGCTCTTGTAGAATACCTTGACAGTTAAGTGTTAGGATGAACTTAGGTGACCTTAATTTTCTTTTCCTGCTAGTTTAGAATGTTCTTCTTTTAGAATTACCATTCCCGCAATCTATTACTGTAGAGAGAGAGAGAGAGAGCGCATCACAAGACTAGGTCTGCAGTTAGAATGCTTCAGAAAATGAATTTGAATTGGGGGCTGTAGATTATTTGCGAATTTGACTGGGTGCATTTAGGCTTGAACTGAATTTTAATGGGTTCAGGTGCGGAAGAATCTTTTTGGTCATTATATCCGTAACTTGTAGTTGGTAATGCTGCACTTGTTCCCACCACCCGAAAAGGAAAAAGCAATATTTTTATGATAATTGATAATTTTCTGGGATTTGCAGGTCAAGCATGTAATAGAGAAGCCTCACAATGATCATCTACCGCTGATAGAAGCCAGCAGGTTGATAGTAGCTCCACTTTTATATGTTTGTTCAATTTTTAGAATTTCAGTTACCCTGTTTTCTTCCAGTACTATATAGCTAATCATTATCCATTTATGATGCTTACTGGAACTTTCCTTAGTTGAGAAGTGTATAAGATATCAATTTAGGGAAGGCAGTTGATATTAAACATCTCCACTCCTGGGAACAAAGGCCTTAGTTGCTTTTCTGGCACCTAATAGACTCAGGCCTAAGGGGAAACTGTCTTTGTACTAGGGAAGTGGGATGTCCCTTAAACTGTCTAGACAAAAACTGAGAGCCAATTTAAATAATACTGGTCATTGCTCTATTTACCATGATCAAGCTTGTAGGTTCCCACCCAATCTCTATCAAGACTATTGAGTTGAAATTTTTTCTAAGGTTTGACCAAGCAATAAAAATCATCTTAAACGCCTGCTTGAATTTCTCATGAGTAAAATTGCTTAAACAAGGTTCTACTAGAATCTAGAAAAGAAAAACTTACTCTTGAAGTCTTTGATGATGCATTATCCTGCAATACATGAGCTATCTCACCTCCTAAGCATAGTCTCTGCCATTCCTTGTTTTGGCCTTGGCAAATGGTGTTGTGCTAATCTAGTAGACCCACATTTTGTGAGTTTAATGTAAGAGGACCACACTTGAAAATGCAGGAGTCAGATCCACTTGTCCTGTGTAGGCTAGAATATAACCTACTTTTAAGCTTGAGAACTTTTCAGCCATGGTTTATATTGATAGTCAAGCTCCCATCATTGGTAGATAGTGGAGCTTGGAATTGTAGTAGCACAGACATACATCATTTCTCTAAGTTTGCTATTACGATTTTTTTTTTTTTCACGACTTTCATGCTGAAACTGCAGGTTGTGCAATATGGACATCATTTCCCATGTACAACAAGTAATATGCTTTGCGTTTCATGATAGTAAATTGCTCATGGAAACTTGTCAAGAAGCCAAAAATCTCCGGAAAATTGTGACTCTCTTCTACCTGGATTAAAACAATTGTTCATGCTGTCCATACATTTTTAGAGAGAGAGAGAGAGAGAGAGAGAGAGAGAGAGAGCTTATTTTTGTTTGTAAAAAATTAGATGGAATGGAACAGATCACATGACTTTGTAGAGTGTAATAGTGAGGAAGAGGCCAATTTGCTCCTCTTTCTGTAATTGGAAAGAGAAGATATAATTTGTTGGTATATTTGAAGGAAATTTTCGAAATAATTGTTTGTGCATGTTACAAATTTCCCAGGTGGCCAAGTCCCAGACTACTGCGGCACATTAAATTAATATCAAGTCCCTCGCAACAAATATCCATATGTAAATGAATGAAATTGGTGGCTTATGGCCGGGTAAATGAAGACTTTCTTTCATATTTTATAAAACTAATCTTTTCGGAAAAAAAAAAAAAAAGCTACTCTTTAACATTAAGAAAAATCAGTATACCCACATCTTAACCTAAAGCTGTGTAAAAAGGTAAAGTGATCTTTCTTCATGCAAAAAGGTTCATTTTTTTTTTTTTGCCCATGAAAAAAAAGGTTCATTTTTCAAATCCCAAAGAAAAATGAGTTATTTTTGCACTGATTTCCTATAAATATCTCTTTTAATTAAAGATAAACATAAGCTGCTTCGTGTTTAGGGTACTGCAAAGTCAATACAATTTGAGAGTTAACCAGCTAACTCAATGGATTCAAATTGTGAAGGGTAAATTAGGAATTGTAAAAATTGCAAAGTCAATCATGACAATTACAGAAGATTCTTTTGGACTTAAAATGTGAAGGGTAAATTAGGAATTATAAAATAGAGGTGTAATGTGAATAGATAGGGAATAGTGCAAACAAGAAAATAAATAGTAACTTTTCTTTGGCTGCCGTTGTTGAGTAGTCCAGAGTAGTCCAGTTGAAAAAATCACAAAATTACTCATAATGCGTCCAAGTTCAATCCCTCCTCTTTCCAACTCAAAAAAAATAAAAATAATCATCTAGTGATATTTCTCACCACAATATTTCAAATTTGAATTCTCTTTTTCTTATATTGAAACAAAAAAATAAATTAGTAACTGTTAAATCAATAAACTTTTTTCTTTTAGTGATAGTCAAGAAAGTAACATAATAATACTGCAAAACATAAATAAAGAAAATTCACATAATTGTTACCCAAAGTTAATTTACATTCAACCAATTATAAGTTCCAAGGCAAGGCGTTCTCATCAAAGTGCTGCAGCAATGAAAGTGCCTTGCTGTAGCGCACGTAGATGTAGATGGTCCATCTGCCCCTCAGCCGCCACAGCTTTAGAAAAATGTAAAATCAAATAGCTGTTGGAATTGAGTATTAAAACCCACACCATAACAAGTCATAAACAACTGACAACATTAAGCATAACTGCATAAACAAGGATGGTTATACATGAATTCTTGAAAATTTTTGCTTGTCAACTCCTCCTCCTTTTATACCTTTTGGATTTCATTTTAAGGCTTCATTTTAGTTTCGCTTTGTTAGCACTTCATACTTGGGCTGTTCCTCCTTGGCCTTTTTCTTATAAATCAGAACTAAACAAACCTATAGTTATTAGGGGGTTACTAAACAAATATACTTTTTTTGTTATAGGATTACTATACAAATATGTCACAGAATGAAATGCAAAATATCCCTTATATTTGGAGAGTTTAAAGAAGCAATCAGAAGATAGTTATATTACAGAACACAATTTTACTTGTGGATTGTACTGCCCAAATAAATCAAATACCTCAATACCGACTCTTTTCAAGAACTGGCTGTATAAGCATTGTAGTATTCATTCAACCAAAAAAAAAAAAACATTGTAGTTTTTACAGTAAAGATATACTTCACAATGGCCAAAAATTGGAGAATGCATGAAAATTTAGAACGAGAAACAAAACGGGGATAAAACAAACCTTTGATTTTAGCGCTCATTTTCGTCAGAGGAGTTGTCATCACCATCTTCCTCATAAATCTGGTATTCTTCATCACTAGTATATGCATCTTGCATTCTATCGGCCCCTGCTTCAGGCGGTGGAAAACTACCAAAAAGCTCCTGCAAATGGGCTCTTGAGATGTTCTCCATGTTAAGATCTAAGAAATATATAGGAAATCCAGTAGAATTTGCAGAGCTTTGAACAATTCTTGAATGTTAAGCATTGATTTGTCCCAAAACTCTCTCTTGACAATACTGAGCAAGTTTATTTGGCTACACTTTCCTTCTACACCAAAATAAGGGAACATCATTCCCAAAAAAAAGGTCGTATGAATGCAATTTATTGCAACTGATGTCCATTGATGATTTTCTGTATTGCTAAAAAGGATGGAAAGAGAAGTCCCAGAAACAATTTCACATTTTATTTCAAATCATGCCAAATTGTCAGTTATTATATTAAAGACACTCAAAATGAAAAAAAAAAAAAAAAACATTGAATTGTTATGGTGCAAGGATACATGAATGTGACTGCAGAAAAATTTCACCATCCTCAGCCTACACACAAGTAAACATGATACAAGTCAACAAAAGGAGGCACACTAAAAATTAAGATGCAATTAATTATCTAACAGATAATCTATTGAAGTAAACAAATATCAAGAAATAGAACATAGAGAAAACAATGATCTAATAGATATCCATTTGAAGAAAAGACAGTTAACAACAGAACATAGAGAAAATAATTAATTACCCGATCAAATCCATCATATGTATCTAATGCCTCTTCACCATTATCAACCTCAATGTCATCTTCCTCATCATCTTCAACATTGTTGGGTTCCTCAAGATCTTCATCGTCTATAAGTTCTTGGTAAACATATGCGATAAGTACCTCCCAAATTAGTTTCGAATAATCAAGATAAAAGAATATATTATCACAAAAAAGTGTTATTTAAGTTTCCAGTAAAAAAGTGTTGCAAATAGCTGACCAAATATGAATACAAAAATAAGTAATCGAATCCTAATTGAGAAAGTTAGAATCATTTGGAAT
Source organism: Dryas octopetala (assembly GCF_963921425.1). Taxonomy (NCBI): domain Eukaryota; kingdom Viridiplantae; phylum Streptophyta; class Magnoliopsida; order Rosales; family Rosaceae; genus Dryas; species Dryas octopetala. Next base: position 22,399,436 of record NC_141370.1, on the reverse strand, counting down.
ATACCATGTAAAACCTAAATACAGATCAGAGAACTAGTCTTTTGAAAAGCAATATATTTTGAATAATCAAAGAAAAGAATGTTATTAGTAGTCCAGACCAAAAAAATAATAGTAAGAAAACTGCACAGGATGCTCAGAGAAGCATATATTGTAAACATGGAAGTGAAGATGATTTTTCATTAAGTACAGCTCCATGTCTTTAAGGGTATTTTAGGAGAAGATAATTGTCAGTAAGCCTTATAAGAAAATGGAAATTGGCTTGTTGTAATATGACACAAGATGTGAACCATACTCTTCTAAGATAGTAATTATGACAGAAACTAATAAAAGATCTGGAGTGTAGACAGGTGTAGTTTTCTTTTTGTACCTGGATTGGCTTGTTGGTGTACCACTTCATCATGCACTAAGTTGTCTTTACTGCACATCTTCTTTGACTTTTTAAAGCTTTCAGTAGCCTCTTTTAGCAAGCGTTCAGCACCAGGTTCTGGGTATACAGATAGGAACCTCACCTTAACACGACGTTTCAAGTTCTCCAGCAAGTTAGATGAAAACCATCCTGTCTCAGACTGCATATATATAAGCTAAATATCACCAAGTAAAACCAAAAAACAAGAAAACATTGAAGTAATGTCAAAGATTATTACCACTAATATAACACAATGTCGGAAAGTGTTTTTTTTTTTCTTTTCCTCATAAGATTTTGGCAGTTCTCTGAAAAATTAATATTTGATATCTGATACTCTACAAAAGTCATAACCGTAAGAGTACTTATCCTGAAACACGTAGACATAAAGACATTGCAACAGGGAAAACTATTGCATTTTAAGTGAAAAGGTCTGAGAAGCAGCTTTTACAGCCTGCAAGCAATTAGAATCGCTTTGAATTTTTGCCACAATAGACTTCTTAGGTCAAGCTGCTAAATTATGTGATTCTGTGCATATCAGAGAATAAGTTTGTTTCATATTTCCTAGTAAATAGTAGGTTGTTTCATATTTGTAATATATGTGGAAAAGAAATCTTAACCAGACCTTCTCCTGACTTGGTTCTACTACTAACTTCATTAATGTATTTATTCCTGTCTCTACACTTGCCAACTATCCTCCTCAACATCTTCATTTCAGTGCTTGCACACTCAAGCATGTGATACACGCTTACTTCTCTCTCACCACCAGTTCTTACTCAACTTCCTCAAGAAACTCATACATGCCATCTTTGAAAGATAGAATTCGATTGGCCAAAACAAAAGGAACAGTGAGTTACCATACATCACCTCTGACCACAATGAATTATGACAGGCTCATATGAATATAAGAGATACTAAGAAAACATCAATAAAACATTTGGAGATTATGTTTAATTGGTTTTCGTATTTTTCTTTTTCTTGTGCGTGTGTGTGGTGGTGGGGGGGGGGGGGGGGGGGGCCTTGCAGTAGATTTTATAGAATATGCACAAATAGATGAAGATGCATGAAAAGTATGAACATAGCTTGATTCGAGAAACTCACGGAGCAAGTTTTCTGAGCTGGAGGCTTTCTTATCTGTTCTTGAATGTGATCATCATCAAGTTCAAATAGTTGCAATGTTGTATGGCACTTGTAAGGAAACACTCGAAATGCACATATATCCTCCCATCTATGCTTCAGTCTACATAAGACCCCCAAAAGAAAAAGGATAAAAATTACTATTTACATTAACAATGACCAAATGAGCACAAGTACATCTTCAAAGCTAGAATAAGGAGAGATAATTAGAACAAATCCAATTGCAAGATGACAAATATACTCCACATAATGCATGGAAAACAAATACATAAGTTTGAATATTGATATGAAGACTAAAAATATGATGATAATATAGAGACTAAGGCAAAAATAAGGTGGCCGATGTATAACAACAAAAAATTTCTGGACAATTCTGTCAGAATTGCTTTCTTTATAATCTCTTTAAAAAAAAACACCTTATAAGCTCAATTCAATGCAAAGTATATTCAAGGTCCTCTCACAATAATGAAATCAAATAAAATATATGAAGTACAACAGATAAAAAAGGACAAGAAATTAGCATCTCTAGAAAGTATGCAATTGATTGTTACACTAAATTCGAGTCTGAAGCAAAAATAAAGAGAACAAAAAGAAGACTTTGAAAAGAAACTTACTGATTGGCTGAATTAGCATCACAATAACTTTGTAATGTTGAGGGTACTCGATAATCAATTTTCTGATATCTGCTAACGAAAATATTAATATGAGAAAAAACAAAGATAAGGTCCATAATCGCCTTAATTCAAATGTGCACTTGATAGTGTATGCGTATGCAGGTGTGCATGTTCCTTCAGCCCCATTTTTAAATCATATCATACAATGATGAGCATGCAGATTGTAAGTAGCTGAACTTTCAGATCCAATTGTCTCTTTTTAAAAGAAAAATAAACAATGTTTCCTAATTCAAATAAGTACTCAAACCCTATTAGGAAAAGAAAAAAGAACATGAAGTAATATTAATAACATGTGCTCGCATGCGGAACTGTCAATGTAAGGCTCATTCTTTGTCGAATTATCCTGCTTATTAGATGTTTCAACTCCCTTCCATTTTTCAATCAAATGACCAGCATACATGTTCTCATTTGCTTCAGGACCAACTTCTATATAATTTTCTCAATTTATTTTAATTTTTCTGATTTTCAAAACAGAAAAGTGGATTATATACCAGCTGTAGATGGTAACTTTGTGTGGGGGAATGTGAACGAGTGAATCTGGAGATGAAGATATTGTTAACTTCTTTGTGTTCCTTCCCCTAAAGTGGTTCACATCTATCAGGATAATGCCATAATCATTTCTCTGTTACTATTTGTCTCTCGATTCAATTTTTATTAAAATAAGAACCTCCCTCAATGGTTTTATACTTTTATTAGCGTCACACCACGAACCATCACAGATATAAAATCTATCCTAGCTATACTGTCTTAACGATATCAATCAAACTTCTCTCTGAATTGCACTGAATCTATCAGCATGAATTTCACATTCTTCAGTCTCCACTAACCAAGAACCTGCCAGACACTGAACTCATCAAGCATTACTTTGCTAACATAAAGGTTATTGCCAAATTCAAAGTTTGACTGGCAGACTAGTACTGAACCTTCTCTCCTACCTTATAAAATTCATGAAATGCTTTCAAAAAAGAAAATAGTTTCAGCAGGGTTCCAATAAATTCTACAAAGTTTTGAAAAAAAAAAACATATTTATAATAAAGAAAAGGTATTGATTTTAAGCCTCAGTTTAGTTTCCTACTTTTCAAATGGAATAACATCACAATTGTTTCAGAGTTTGGAATCTTTGGATAAAGCATTCACTGAGACATTTGAACACATTTAGTTCAAGTAGTTTATACATGGAAGTGGATTATACTGATACTTTTGAATATATGCTCTCACTGTTATATTCAATAATTAATCTAACTCATCACTGTTAAAAGACAGGAAAGGCAAGAATTCCTTCCATTGATACTATGGCAACCTATTGGAATACTTTTTTTGCTCTAGGAAAACAGAACATTATATGCAAAAGACAAGAAGTGGACGAATATAAATACTATGTATGCTTAAGAACTTATTATAATATTACTCTCACATGCGAGAATCAGGATCTTTGCGAGGATCATATCCTTTTTTTATCCAGAACCTGAGAAATGGTCCACGTGAAAAGTAGTATGCAACTCTAGAAAGAAGCCTGCAAGAACAGAATGACCTCAACCAATAGAACAAAGACTAAGAATAGAAGGTAAAGGCTTATAAGCACACAACCTTCTGAGCATATGATCGGAAAAATTGAAGCCCTTATCAAGCAAGCGTTCAGTTAGTGAATCCTTTGGCCATACAGGCCGCTCATCAAACAGCCTAGACAATGCCATCTGTGACTCCCATGGATCTGAGCCTTGGGGTATATATTCCTCCCAATTTGTTCTCTTAGGAATCTGTAAGAATGCTAAGTACAACAGATACACAACTTCGCACGAACTTTACTGAGATTTCAGTCTTTATAATTTTCATGCCATTGGTAAGATAGTAACACTTTTCTGGCACTCCAAAGTTTTCATGAATAATAAAAACATGCATACAGACAAAATTTCAGAAAACTTTATGGCAATATCCTACATAAAGTATGGCAGGATAAAAAACAAATGACATTTTCCAAAACATGAGGCAGTGAATTCCAAAGACTATTATGCAAGGCTAGATTAGTTTTGAAAAATAGGGTCCATAAAGTTCACCATCGAATCTAGCCCAAACTTCAAAATTAATCTATTCCCATGTCTTGACCAACCATTAGTCCAAATACATTTAAACATTGGTATTGCGATCCAAGCAGCTAGAATAATCACAAAGGAGCTGCATTGGATATTGTATTCTTCCTAAATACTTTTTCTTGTGTAGAAAGAAAACAAAACGGTTGAATAATTAAAATAAATATGGGAAAAGGAAACATGGAAAATTTAAAATAAATCTCAGCAATAGGTAAGAACTAGCATTCTAAATAAAAAATTAGGATATCATTGATTCCAAAGTCAATTGCAAGAACTGGCTCCATATCCATCTGGACAAAACAATATAATAAATGTCAGTTTGAACACTACGCGCCTAGTTAAGATCTTACAAAATAAGCTGAAACGAGAAATAAACCTGAGCAAAATATTGTACTCTATATAATATGATTCAGGAATGCAACATAAAACAAGGTACTCACCCAAGAGAACAGTATGATCATGGCTCAAAATTATGATCTATGGAAGCATTATGATATACATTTTATAAATAAGAAAATTTCATCAAAATGAAAGAACTAATGGAAGTTACATATGATAACTAAAGTGCAAATGTGAGACACAGGCCAGTTAACTTCAAGCTGAGTATGCATTTCCTAGAACACACAAGAAATGGAAACCAATTAGACTAAAGGGATAAAAAAAAAAAAAATAGAACAAGGAAATTGAAGACACTGTCTAGTATAACCCGCATCTACCCAATTCTAGCTTACCTCAAGCTTTAATCGAGAATAAGCAAAGATAGCAAATCTAATTTTCCAAGGGCCCAAGAGTATTAGAAGCTTAACCTTTGATGCCCATGCTTCAAACCCTAGAGTCTATAATTACATTTAAGAAAATGAAAAACCTATAAAACCTATCTCCCTATCAACCTTTGGTGGCTAATGATAAACTTGATAATATGGCTGAATATTTTATTTCATATATCTCAAGGTATATTTATACAGGATACATAAGACCATTTAAGGTAAGTCAACTATACAGCTATGACATTAATTCCTAGCTAAATAAGGAAAACCTATATACACGCTAACTCTCCCCCTCAAGTTGGTGCATAGATATCGCTCATGCCCAACTTGGATAGCGATGCATGGAATGGACCACTAGCAACAGCATGAGTCTAATACATATATTATAACAATAAAATAAACAAATAAGTAACAATACCATAGCTTTAGCTGTAGTATGAGTATTCAAGAAAAAAAAGTGTAGATTTTAAGTCTGCAAAATAGTTAAGTAATTCAGTCAACAATAAGATTCACCTCCCATTGGTGTTGCACAGGTTCTTCTTGATTCTTTTTTGCACTCAATGTCGCTGATGATTTCAACCTAATAGATAATAACACTGAGTAATATTAGTGCCAAATAAAAATAAATCATTCACTGGAAGGCATCTAAGAAACATGGCACCAAATAACTTCAGAGTGTTTTTTAAAGAAAAAAACAAATAACTTCAGAGTTTTTGAAACAAAGATTTTTAAAAAGAGAAAAGGAGTACAAAGAGAAGATGGACAAGAAGTCCATCTGAGCAAAGCCTAATAACAAAGCTTAACAAGATACAATCAACACATAGCTTCCACCCAATCCAACATAAAAATATAAAAAACCGTAGAGCATCTTACACTAAATTATCTGGCACATCCTTGGGTGCAAAAAGTGGGGGTAGTAAAATCATCACATCCTCCTGATCAATATCCATGAGACCACCCTTATCTACAAATAGATTGATAAATAATGTAAAGTAGATAAACTAATTTTGTGAAGTAAAAGAAGAAGTTCTGAATTTATCCAAATCAAAACAAAAAAAGTGAAAATTGTTGACTTTACCAAAGTGCGGCTCCTCTATTTCAATCCAATTTCTCTTTTTCTTCCGGGCAACATCAGCATGAACAGCAATGACATGCTGGTAGTCTACCATTCCTTTGAAATGTCAAGAGAGGAACAAAAGAACCACTGAAGATCAGTTTTAATATTGTAGGAAAAATTAATGAATTACATAATTCTAGGAGACGTAACAGGTGGCAATGCAAGCAGGGCCAGTCTAACCATCAAAGTGATAAGCCTCTGAGACACGAGCAACAATATCAGCACAATGGTTTACTTGATCATTTTCAGGTATCTGCACTTCAACTTCTTTGCTAGCGAGTAATTCACTTTCGGGTTGAGTTGATTGTATGCCGTTCCCCAAGTTAGTTGCATCTTGCAAGGAGCCTTTTAATGTCCTGTTGGAAACTTCATCACTTTGTCCACCACCAGACTTGGTTTTAGATATTTTAAGCAACAAATTGTTGCAGCGACGAAGGTCTCCAAATGCAGGATGTGAATATGGGTCATCAGGCCGGAAATGAAGCTCTAACCTGTCTGACTGTACAAGAAATACCAACCCATGAGTGATTGAATATGGCATTTGAATATGGAATGGAAACACAAGAATTTTGATTGCAACAAATCTTCTTTGTGGTGGAATTCAGATATTTATAAGCATACAAACTAAAATATGCTTAGTTTGCACAAATTGCAATCTTCACAGTAAATAGGGTCTTGCTTTCATAGCTACCTTACAAAACAATAGATAATTCAATATGCAGTTAAGTTGAAATGGCAATTGCATGCACCCCTTATTCATCTGGTGATGTGAAACAATAGATAATTCAATAAGCAGTTAAGTTGAAATGGCAATTGCATGCACCCCTTATTCATCTGGTGATGTGAAATGCATCGTTTATTAAAACAGTTTTACATTGCCAATTTTGCTTTGTCTTGCCGATCAAGTAGCATATGAGCCTCAAATATGCCTTCGGCCTCTAAATGCACACAGCAGTATACATTTTCCTTATGAGAAACGAAATGTTATTGAACCAATTAATGGTACAATCACAGTGGACAAGTGAGTATAGAGCAGAAAAAACACTTACTAAATGCTAACGACCATCTAGTATAGATGTAGTACAAACTGTACAAACATCAAAACAAAAGTGAAATTTAAAGAAACAATTAAGGTGAACCAAACTCTGGTTCGTCTTCATCAGGCTTTTAAGGTTCCTTCTAATTCCATTCTATTATTTAGTGTATAACTAGGAACATGCAAAACGACATAAAAGTTGTAGAACTAGACAGTTAATTAAGTTGGCAACTAGGCATACCTTCCGGATTCCTTCAGTCCCACCAAGTGTCGCAATGGCACGGGACATGGACGAAGGATAACCGGGAAAGTGGATGGCAAACACATCGTTGCTAGGGAGAAAACCGGAGACGGTGCCATCTTTTATGATCCCCATTGCACATTTGCAATGCTATTTCTGATTTTCTGTTGCAAGACAAACCAAACCAATGTAGTGCTATGAGTGCCTAACTTTTGTAACTAGTAGAAGAATGAAGCACACATGATTCGTGTGGAAGATGATAGGAGTTGGAGTAAAAAGAGAGTAGGTGGGTTATATGGGATGAGTGCAATGTTGCTTGGAACCAATTAGAAGTAGTACACTTACCAAGCAATACTTGGTTATTAAAAATTTTAAACTAAAAGTCTAAAACTAAAAGATGATGGGATGAGAACATCTTTGTTGGAACAAAGAAAACGGGAGTTAAGAACTAAAAATGGGACGTGAGATAATGCATACAATCATCTATTATTAAATGTAATACAAAAATTGCTTAAAAACTGCGGGGGTGCGATAGTCTGGTAGAGAAAGAGGGGACAGTTCAGTTGGGGGAAGATGATGTCTTACCAGTAAAACTAGCTGACCCCCTGGGCCTTTAGCTGCCTCTGCCTTCAGAAAATAATTCCCAGATGATAAAAAAAAAAAAAAAACTAATTAAATATAAGAGTAATTTATGGAACCCAAAGTAAATAATTCAGAGGTAAAAAGAAAATAAAATGAAATTCTGTAAACAAAATGTATAAGCAATAAAAAAGAATCATTAAACTGAAAGTTTAAAGTTTAATTATGCGAAAACATATGTGCAATAGTTGAACTCGTATGAACCGGAACAGAGACAGAGAGACGCTGCTCACCTTTTGGACGATAACTTGAATTTGAAGACGACAAGACGACGGCAACTGAGAACAAGCGTTGGGCCGGATATAAATTGTTTATGTTTTCGTACAATGGCGGGCCGAAGCCCAAACTTTCTATGGCGGTTTAGGCTTAATAGAAGAAGTGAATTTTGAAGACTTTGGTGGGTCTAAGAAGGTCCTAGAACAATGGGCCAAGAAATGCACAAGTGAAGCTGAGGATGGGGTGGTTTTGGAAGGATGTTCAAGTCTAAGGCCTTCCACTATGCTGCCGGAATGTGTGACCCAAAACCCATTTTGGGCCACAAATGGGTCACACTTTAACACTACGGGCCGGAATGTGTGACCCAAAAGAGGGTGTAACCCAAAGTGTAACCCAGAAGTGGGTTTCATGTGTGACCCAAAATGTGTTGTGACCCAAATCCAAAAAGCAGCCCACGTGAAGAGAGAGAACCGGCTGCTGAGCTGAAAAGGAGGTGGGGCCCGCGCCTGTTGCTGCTGACGGAAGCTGCAGTTGCTGACGCAGATGTCGGCTGACGTCACGTGCTGGCTCGGTTGCAGCGCCTGGCGAGGACGAAGCTTGACGCGTGGCTGGCTTCCTTCTCACCAACGGTCCAGATCGGCCGACCGTTGGTGATCAACGGCTGCTGCGTTTTGCCTTTTTTTTTGTTTTTTTTTTAGATGGGCCGGGTGATGGATCAACGGCTGATATTAATGGACCGTTGATAATCAACGGTCCAGATCGGCCTTTTCTTTTTTTTTTTAACAAATATTTAATAAATCATTTAAAATAGATATAATATCCGAAAAATTGCCAAAAAATTTCGAAAAAATTTTAAAAAATTCCCCAAACCCTCCAACAGCTATATTTTCAAGGATGTCTATATATATCACACAACACTCATATGGTTTCATCACAATTTACAACCTTTGTTTACCAAATTTACACAAAATTTTTTTTTCTTTGTCATGGCTCCAAGAGGAAGTGCTTGGGTGGTAGCTGAAGATGAAGCCCTAGTGATGGCATACCTAGAGAGGTCTCCCGACGGTTGTCTTGGTGCCCAAATTAGAGCCGCCATGCTTTGGGAACAAATTTATGAAATTTTCAAGCGTAACATGGGGGGTGAAACAATTCGTAAGGTTGGCGGTGTTAAAGCACGATTCAAAGATATTGCGCGTGATTGCAACAAATTTTATGCTTGCTTATTGGAGGCCGAGCGAATGCGTGCAAGCGGTGCAAATGATGCCAATGTGGTAAGTTTTTATGCATTTATATATTTGCATGATTATTTTTTGTATCCTCCAATTATCAAGCATATTTATATATTTGTATAATTATTATATGTTTTGTTTATAAATGAAGCATATTTATATAATGGTATTACTATTTTATTGTTTTGTATATGTATCAAACATATTTATATATTTGTATGATTATTTTTGGTTGTGTTTATAAATGTAGCATATTTGTATAATGATATTATTATATTGTATTTTCACTATTTTGTTTATCTATCAAGCATATTTATATATTTGTATGATTATGGTTTTTGTTTTGTTTATAAATGTAGCAAATTTACTATTTATTTAAGTTATGTTTGCATTTCCACAAGAAAATTTATATATTTTAATTTTTATTTTATTATTGTAGTTTACGCAAGCACTTGAAGGCTTTCGAAACAAGACTGGATTCAAGTTTCCATGGGTGCACATTTGGGAAAAAATAAAGGAAAGTGCAAAGTATGCTGCCGTTCATGCTCCTGTTCGGGTTAGTGATTCAGAGACCCCCGCCACCGACGATGCCGACACTCCCGCCGATGATGATCCCGAGGAGACCGATCCAGTCATACCACTTGGCGAGGACGAAAACCCACCACCATTCCAACCATGCGGTTCCTCGCGGCCAAAGCCACCAGGGAGAAACCATGCAAAACGGGCCAAGGCAGCCGAGCCCGTCCAAACTCATATGGTTGAGGCAGTAGATCATTATAATGAAAATTCAAGGATTTTCATACAAACGAGAGTTGACAGAGAGCGTGCAAGGAGTGAAAGAGACGCCGCAAAGGAAGCAAGAGAAAGGATGAGGATCGAGAGGCAGCTAGAATGGGAAGAACAAAATATTATGGGCCAAGACCTCTCCAAAATGAATGATGGGCAACGGATGTATTGGGAGCAAAAGATGGCTGAAGTCATTGCAAGGAGGCAAATGCGTGCTAACCACCATTCGGAGTCCACTCCATCTGGATACTACCCGGATCTTTCCAACCTCACTCACTCAAACCAGGGGTACCCGCCTAATAATTAGAATTAGACCTTGCTCTTCAATTGTGTTTTTTAGTTTGAATGTTAATCTTGTTTTAAATTATGTTTGTTCTTTAATTGTATCCTTTAATTTGAACGTCAATCTTGTTTTAAGTCATGGTTTGCTATTTATTCAATTAATGTTTACATTTCCACCCAACATTGGATTCTCCCTTATTAACCACAGACTGATGCATGCTTTACAGTAGATAAGACTGATGCATGCTTTACAGTAGATAAGACTGATGCATGCTTTACAGTAGATAAGACTGATGCATGCTTTACAGTAGATAAGACTGATGCATGAAATGACTACACCATCATAAAGCAAATGAATGTGGACCATTCATTCCTTATCTCAAATGCAAGTGGTTTCAGTATAAATACCACTATATTTACCATGTTACACTCAATCTTATTTCAGGATCATTTCTCATTCCATAAACACCCAAATGAATACTTTGTATGTGTATTCATCCTCCTCCTCGTCTTCGGACTCTGATGCTGAATGGGATAGGGAAGAGGATGGAAGGGAGATGGTGGGTAAGTTGATTGTGTCAATGGGTCATACCGTCGTCGCCGGTACACCAAGGCATGGAGGTACTTCTTCAAATCGCCGGTACACACACCGGAATCGAGAAGCCGCCCACGAACGTCTCATGGACAACTACTTCATCCCCTCGCCAATCGAGGACACCGTGACTTTCCGCAGGCGATACCGCATGCACCAACCGCTATTCAATAGAATTCTCGAAGCGGTCTGCCTCCAGGATGAGTATTTCCGGCCAACAGTTGATGTCGTCGGTAGAGTGGGTTGCACACCTCACCAAAAGGTGACTGCAGCACTGCGGGTGATGGCATATGGCATTCCATATGATTTGGTCTCAGAGTCAATGACCATTAGCCAAACCACCATACGACAATCATTCTTGAAGTTCGTGAGAGCCATCACTGACGTCTTCGGACCAGAGTATCTCCGGAGGCCTACTCCGGCCGATTTGAGGAAACTTTTGCGAAAGGGGAGCCGTAGAGGATTTCCAGGTATGATTGGTAGCTTGGATTGCATGCATTGGGTATGGCAAAATTGCCCAATGGCCGAGCAAGCTGTGTACCGTGGGCATTATCGTGTCCCAACAGTTATCCTTGAAGCCGTTGCTGGGTACGACACGTGGATATGGCATGCAAATTTTGGTATACCTGGGTCGAATAATGATATCAATGTGCTGGACTGTTCTCATCTCTTTGATGATATGATTTCCGGCCGAAACCACAGGGTGAAATTCACTGTGAATGGGATAGACTACACCATTCCATACTTTCTTGCAGATGGGATCTACCCTCAATGGTCAACTCTTATCACTACATTGCACAGTCCCGTTCTTCCCCACCATAAGTTGTTTGCCGCTAGACAGGAGGGATACAGGAAGGATGTGGAGAGGGCGTTCGGAATTTTAAAAGCCCGGTGGCAGATTATAAAACGACCTGCTCGTTATTGGCGTCCGATTGAGCTTGGGTATATCATGAAGGCGTGCATAATATTGCACAATATGATCGTGGAGGATGAGCGCCCTGAGGATGACGGTAGGGATGACCCAATAGACCCAGAAGCGAGCACTAGAAGGGCAGAAGCTGAATACGAAGGTGTAGAACCATGTCCGACCGGTGCCGCTCCATCATCATTACCTGAGATGAATGTTCGTCGGAATTTGCTTAGGGACCGAAATGTCAACGAATCCCTAAAAACTAATTTGATTGAGCACATCTGGATCCGAGAGGGGAACCCACCACTTGCCCCAACATATTGACGACCTGGATCATGGTTCGTCAATATTGTTCTCATTATGATTGTTGTTGTTGTTTTTTCTTTAAATCATCGTATTGTTCTTGTTTTTTTTTCCTTTTAGTGATCATGTTGTACTTGTTTTTCCTTTAAATCATCGTGTTGTTTTTCTTGTTTGTGGTTGTTGAAGTCCCGATGTTGTAAGGCTTATGTTGTCTAATTTATGAAATTTTCTTATTTTAAATATATTCAATATTGACCTTATTTTAAAGATCTCATTAAAATAAGATCACTAGAATCATTTTTATTATATTTTAAATTTAAAATTATCAATTAAATATCACTTAATCAATATTAGGCATATTTTAAATATGTATAAAACACTGTGACCCAAAATGGGTCACAGCACCATAAATGGGAGAATTGGGTCACAGCACTATTTGTGACCCAAAATGGGTTTTGGGTCACAAAAAATGGCTTTACCATAGTGGAAGGCCTAAGGGTTATTACTCGCTATTAATATTTAATATTAAGATTATGGTCCCGCAACAGCTTAAATCCAGTCCAGTCACAGTCCAATCTGGCAATGGCATACCCTCTGATCAATATCATGCATTCATCCATTAGGAATCTGAATCTGAATATCAAACTACAGCCTTGGATTCCCACCAGAAGCCTCTTTGTTGGTGCGAACCAATCGAGGATGAGGAAGAGAGAAGAAGGACAAGACCCCGCAGAGAGTATCCAGACCCCTCCTGCTGTTGCCAAGATGCAACAACTCGTGCACAGCGACTCTACAGGTACGGCACCCATGAATTTGTGAATTTGTGAATTTGTGAATTTGTGAATTTGTGAATTTGTGAATTTGTGAATTTGTGAATTTATGAATTCTTGAATTTATGGTGTGAAATGAAGAACATGTACTGTTGATAAGGAAGGTGGTTGGGACAAGTGCTGGGAGCAAGGTTTGAGTCCTTGGGATTTAGGACAGCCAACGCCTGTTCTTGCTCATCTTCATCGTGTAGGATCCCTTCCCAAAGGCAGGGCTCTCGTCCCTGGTTGTGGCACTGTATGTTCGATTATTCATTTAATTAGTCTTTTCCTAGCTGCTGCTATTTTTGCTATCATCGTATTCGTGTTTGTATTTGGCAGGGTTATGATGTTGTAACCATTGCATGCCCCCAACTCCATGTCACTGGATTGGACATTTCAGACAATGCCATTAAGAAAGCAGTGGAGGTAACTGATCTAAATAAAGGTTTCTAATTCCTGTAAGAATTCACTTACTTTACTCTTCTGTTTTAAATGTCATGGCAGTTGTTTTCCTCACTACCCAAAGCAAAGTATTTTGCCTTCTTAAAGGCGGACTTTTTCACTTGGCATCCAACTGAATTGTTTGATCTCATTTTTGATTATACGTAAGTTGGCTTAAAATGTGGTGTAATAATTTACCAATTAAGAGAAGGATCTCTTGATTGAGCACGTCCAATGGAACAGGTTTTTCTGTGCTGTTGAACCAGACATGAGATCAGCATGGGCACAAAAGATTGGGGATATCCTAAAACCAGATGGGGAGCTCATAACGCTAATGTTTCCTGTAATACTTTGTCTTCCTTAATATGCTACTCTAACAGTCTAACTTTAACACTTTATAATTTTATTTTGTATTTTTCTAAATAGTTTCTGATAGTTGCATTGAAAATTAAAATTATTTGATGGCAGATCAGTGATCATATCGGTGGACCCCCTTACAAAGTGTCAGTTTCAGAGTATGTTTCTACTCCAGATCCTGTTCTAGTATTCTTTGAGTTGTCAACTTGTGTTGTTACTAATAGTGAAATTTTGATCATGTACAAATGATACTCATTATTCTTGATTCAAATTTGTGCAGTTATGAAGAGGTGCTGCATCCCATGGGCTTTAAGGCAATATCCATCTTAGATAATGAACTAGCTGTCCCACCTCGCAAGGTATGTATCATTGAATAGTTTCGATCTTGGTTTACTAGCTTTTGCTGCTTTGCACTTTGTTTTTCTACCATCAAGTTTCACTCCAATTGAGTTATATATTCACCCTTTTGGACATAATCTTTTGGACATAATCGAGAATACAATGAATATTAAGTTTTAAAAAGTATCTTCATTCTACTTTCAGGGAAGAGAGAAGCTAGGAAGGTGGAGGAGGTCTCTAAGCAAATCCTCCCTTTGACACTCCACAGGATTGTCATTCTGCTAAAGTAAAGCATCATGTGGCATGCGACTGAAAATAGATTCATCTTAGATGGCCTTGTAATTTGTAAATTGGTTAAGGTCTATGGATTGAATGTTTACATCCATGGTCCTTTATGAATTGTAAAGGTTCTTACGACAAATTAATGTTGTGAACTGAAGATTGAAGAAGTAGGGTTCAGATTTGATTGACAGTTGAAAGAGAAAGTATGTGTTGCATGACAAGAGAATCGTGAACTGATCGATCAATAATGTAACAGAAGAATTTGTGGTTGGTTCATTTAGAATGGGTATATGCACGCGCAATGAATCCTTGTCCAGAAGCCTAGTCGATCTGTGAGTCAATTTAACATTTGAACATAACATGGGTGATGGGTTTACCGTTTACTCGAATGATGAATATATAGGTAATTAATTATGTGGCGAATGAAGGTGTTAAATTTGAGGCCTCGTAAAAGGGAAGGCCTCACAGGGGGAC
Organism: Dryas octopetala; assembly: GCF_963921425.1. Classification (NCBI taxonomy): domain Eukaryota; kingdom Viridiplantae; phylum Streptophyta; class Magnoliopsida; order Rosales; family Rosaceae; genus Dryas; species Dryas octopetala. The sequence continues at coordinate 22,384,315 of NC_141370.1, read as the reverse complement.
ACGTGTATGGTTGAAAGGTAGGCCTGTAACTGTTGTGTGAATTTGCATGCTATTGCCTATTGGTATGCTCTGCCCCTATCTCCCTCCTTAATCCATCCTTCATCCTCTTCTTCATTATCTCCGCTTAATTAGGATTCGGTCTCTCTTTTCCTTACAACGCAACCAACCAATTAACCAATTCATTAGGATTCCCATCCCTCCCCTCCCCTTCGTTTATTGTGCTTCGTTTATGTTGCAAATTAAGTAATTAATTGTGAAGCTATTGACCAAAAAAACAAAAAAAAGTAAATAATTGTGAAGCTAGCTTGGAATGGACGAGAGAAGTGAAGATGACGACAGGGAGGCATTGGCCGGGTTAAGCTCTGCCCCTCCGCCCCGGAAATCGCACTCATTGAGCCAGCAACTGCGTGGAACCACTGCTCAAAAACGGCACCACCAAATGCGCAAGCACAGCCTTGACGACGTCCACGTCCCCATCAACAACGTCGTCGACTCCTACTACGACTCTTCCGACGATGATTTTTTTCCCTACTCCTCGAACACCACCACGAGCAGCAGTACTGCTGCTCCCAATTTGAATGCTGAGGACTATGGGGTCTCCCAGAGGCTGGACCAAATCCTGTGCATGGAGGGTGATCCTGACGATCCTGCCCGCGAATCGCAGGCATTGCCTGAATTCATCGGCAGCGGCGGCGGCAGTGGAATATTCAGGTTTCCTACGCGCGCGGCCGTCCATCCGGGTCGGCCACCGTGTGTGGAGCTGAGACCCCACCCTCTCCGGGAGACCCAGGTGGGGAGGTTCCTGAGAAGCATTGCATGCACGGAGACGCAGCTGTGGGCTGGGCAGGAGGGCGGAGTGAGGGTCTGGAATTTGAAGGATGTACTGGAACCGGGGTGCGGCCTCGGCGGCAGAGTCCTCAGGGGCGATGAGGACGCCGCCCCTTACTATGAATCGGCCAACACGTCTCCGACCCTCCTCTTGATGGTTGACGTTGCCAACAGCTTGATTTGGACGGGCCATAAGGATGGCAAGATTCGCTCTTGGAAGACTACGGCCACTCACTCTCACTCTCCTTCTCCTCCTTTTAAGGAAGGCCTTTCATGGCAGGCCCACCGCGCTCCTGTTCTTGCCATGGTTATCACTTCTTACGGTCAGTCTCTTTATTCTTTATTTACGTCAATCTTCTTCTTTTTAAATTTTAATTAATATAATCTTGACCTCCTATCCATCATCCAGGTGATATGTGGTCAGGCTCTGAGGGTGGTCTCATTAAGATCTGGCCATGGGAATCCATTGAAAAATCTCTTTCTCTAAAACCAGAGGAAAGACATATGGCAGCTTTACTGGTCGAGAGGTCCTGCATTGACCTTAGGACCCAAGTCACTGTCAATGGAGTCTGTAGTATATCTTCTCAAGATGTCAAGTGTTTGTTATCTGATAATTTTAGAGCTAAAGTTTGGTGTGCTAGCTCTCTCTCCTTCTCATTGTGGTTAGTTTTCAATTCCAGACCTTGTCTTAGTCAGGTTCAATCTTCATTTCCCTACTTTACCTTTACAAGTATGATTTTTGGTTCGCTTAGTCTGCAGAGCTTTGGTCTTCATATATTGTGTACAGGTAGTTAATGGCAATGTTTCAGAGTGTCTAATTGCTTAGGTTGAGATTCTAATATATAATTTCCTTTCAAATTATTCTTAAAGATGTTGATTTGGCAGGGATGCTCGTACAAGAGAGCTTCTGAAAGTCTTTAATATAGATGGTCAGATTGAGAATCGAGTAGACATGTCATCAGTGCAGCAAGATCAAGCCGCAGTAGAAGATGAGATGAAGGTAAAATTTGTTTCCGCATCAAAAAAGGAGAAATCCGGCTTTTTGCAACGGTCACGTAATGCTATAATGGGAGCTGCAGATGCTGTTCGTCGAGTTGCAACCAGAGGGGCAGGGGCATTTGTAGAAGATGCCAAGAAAACGGAAGCACTCGTGCTAACTACAGATGGCATGATATGGAGCGGATGTGCAAATGGTTTACTGGTGCAGTGGGATGGAAATGGAAACCGTCAGCAAGATTTTAATCACCATTCTTCTGCTGTCCAATGCTTTTGTACTTTTGGGACACGAATATATGTAGGCTATGCGAGTGGCCACATTCAGATATTGGATCTTGAGGGAAATCTGATTGCAGCATGGGTTGCACACAGTAGTCCTGTGATAAAATTGGCAGTTGGAACTGGTTGTGTTTATAGCTTGGCTACTCATGGTGGTATACGTGGATGGAGCTTCCTATCTCCAGGACCTATTGACAACGTATTACGTACAGAATTGGCTGCAAAGGAACAAATATATACCACAAGAGACAATGTTAGAATTTTAATCGGGACGTGGAATGTTGGTCAAGGAAGAGCATCTCATAATGCACTCATGTCATGGTTGGGTTCTGCAGTGCCAGATGTTGGTATTGTAGTTGTTGGATTGCAAGAAGTAGAAATGGGGGCAGGTTTTCTTGCAATGTCTGCAGCAAAAGAAACTGTAAGATCCTTTGACTTCTTTTGTTGATGCTGTGTACTGCGTGATTATGGTTACTCCAATGCTTGTTTCTCTCTCTCTCTCTCTCTCTCTCTCTCTCTCTCTCTCTCTCTCTCTCTATGGACTTATTCATTTACCGTTTCTTTTCTCTTTGTAGGTAGGGCTTGAAGGGAGTTCTGTTGGGCACTGGTGGCTGGATAATATAGGAAAGGCCTTAGAAGAAGGAAAAACTTTTGAACGTATGGGTTCTAGGCAATTGGCAGGCTTGCTCATATCTCTTTGGTAAGTGATTATCATGGAAATACATTTTAGGAATTTGCCTTTCACCAAATGTAATAAGCCTGCAGTTCATCTTTCTTTCCTTTTATCCTCAAATTACTTCATTTTTCTTAGCTTATTTATGAGCTGATGATTCTCATTTAGGGTAAGAAAGAATCTTAGAACACATGTCGGGGATATTGATGCTGGAGCAGTTCCATGCGGATTTGGTCGTGCCATTGGTAATAAGGTTTGTACATCTCCATTCACAGTGCTCATTTGGCATGTCTTGAGGTTTGCAATTGTTACCTTAATGTTTGCAGAATAAAATGATAGTGCAGTTAGACACTGACCAGGCTAATTATGTTCAATCAGGGAGGTGTAGGTTTGAGAATCAGAGTCTATGATCGGATAATGTGCTTTGTCAACTGTCACTTGGCTGCACATTTGGAAGCTGTCAATCGCCGTAATGCTGATTTTGATCACATTTATCGAAATATGGTCTTCAACCGGTCATCTCTACTTAACACAGCAGCTGGTATGATACCATACCTGTTTTTGTCTTGCTCTCTTGCCTTGTCTACATATTTATTTTGGCTGCTTTATTCTTCTGGCTTGCCATGGGTCCTCTCTCTTGCAGCTGGCGTCTCAACTGCTGTTAATGCGACTCGGACTACAAATGTATGTACTTGTTTTAATTCGTATTTCTGAAATCAATCCAGTCTCACATTAATTTTATTTTTACTAGCCAAGACTTAAAAACATTGGTGATTCAGGCTGTAGGCAGCAACTCTGAAGAAACAAGGCCTGAATTAGCTGAAGCGGATGTGGTTCTTTTTCTTGGTGATTTCAATTACCGACTTTTTGGTATATCTTATGATGAAGCAAGGGACTTTGTTTCACAAAGATGCTTTGATTGGCTCAGAGAAAAAGATCAGCTCAGAGCAGAGATGAAAGCTGGGAAAGTTTTCCAAGGGATGCGTGAAGCAATCATCAGATTCCCTCCAACATACAAGTTTGAAAGGCATCAACCAGGTTTAGCAGGTATTTGGTAACGACAGTTTCAGTTTTCGCATTAGCTATTTGAGCTCGTGGCTTCTCAGATTATTAGTTAGTGTTCACATCCATGAAACCGAACTAGATAAAGATTGTTCTTGAGTGTGTTAATTTAAAACTTTGGCTATGCATCCTTTTCAGGATATGATTCTGGTGAGAAGAAACGCATTCCTGCCTGGTGTGACAGAATAATATATCGTGACAATCGAACGGGTCCAGTGTCTGAGTGCAGTTTAGAGTGCCCTGTAGTCTCATCAATTTTACAGTATGTTTTTATATATTTGTTGTTGTTGTTGTGGAATTGTTACCTGTTGTCTCTTTTTCTTCTATTGATCTAAAAATTGGTCTAATTTTCAAATAGGTATGAGGCATGCATGGATGTGACTGACAGTGATCACAAACCTGTCCGGTGTAAATTAGCTTTGCAAATTGCCCATGTTGATAGATCAGTAAGGAGAAAGTTGTTTGGGGAAATTATAAGAAACAATGACAAAATCAGGTCTATGCTTGAAGAATTAAATGTTGTTCCAGAAACTGTTGTGAACACCAACAACATAATCCTTCAAAATCAGGACACATCCATTTTACGTATCACTAATAAATGTGTGAAGGATATAGCCATATTTAAAATCATTTGTGAAGGTCAGTCCACTGTCAAGGAGGATGGAGACGAGCCTGAATATCGCCCAAGAGGTGCTAATGGGTTTCCCCGATGGCTTGAGGTATCATCATTTTCGGCTTACTGCTTCTCTTATGTCCTTTAAAAAAATTTAATTTTTGCTTTGTATAGAAAATACTGGTGTGTATTTGTGCGCCCTTATCATTCAGAGGTTAAGGGTTCAAGGTCACCTCACCTCATAACTCAGCCTACTTTGTATCGCTTACCTTTTTAGCACACTAGACCTAGTATTGTGGCCATGCCACAATGCAGGCATACTCAGCACTTTCCTTTAGCATAACTCACCACCTCATCTCAAGTTTTATAGTGGTAATAACAATTCCCACAACCTAGTACCTATTCTTCTAATTTCTTTTTCTTTTGGGAAAAAAAATACATTAGGTGACACCAGCAGCTGGCATGATTAAACCTGAACAATCTGCGGAAGTGTCAGTTCATCATGAAGAGTTTCATACCTTGGAAGAATTTGTTGATGGCATCCCTCAAAATTGGTGGTGTGAAGACACCCGTGATAAGGAAGTGATTTTGGAGGTGAATGTCCAGGGTAGTTGCTCTACCCGAACATACAATCACCAAATTCGTGTGCGTCATTGCTTCTCAGCCAAGACAGCCCCACGCATGGACTCAAAATCCAACAGCTCTAGAAAAAGCCAAGGAAGTCCAGTTCACAAGCAACCTAACAACTCAACCGAAAGTAACTCGAAAAATTCTTGAGACTCTGGTATCAGATACTTACTGAGATAATATGAGGCTATTATAGATGCGTAGACGTGCGGACGTGGTAGGAGTGAAGACTAAAGAGGGATTTAATTAAATGCCAAGTCAAGTGCATCATCCTTTTCTTTACAAAAAGAAACTTGGTGTGTATACTCACTCGTGGAGGCAGCCTGTTTATGAGTTGAGTCGGTTTAGTACAGGTTTTATTTATATGTTTAGCATCACCATGTTCTCTCTTTGTTATCAGGTTAATTCTTTACCTCAAAGTTTTCTAGTCAAAGTCATGCACAACATTTGTACTTTCTTTCTGGGTAAGCATGGTTTGTTGAAGGCTGTAAAAATGGAAATGCAACAAAAAAGCAGTCGTCATCAACTCAACTGCTTGGCTTCTAACTGAAACAATGCTTACGAAGAATCTCTGTTGACTACTTTTATTTCTGACTAGGTGAGGTCATAAACTAGTAATAACTGAGAATTTCTTGTATTAGATTAACCAATTCCATATTACTGTATAGAAATTAAGTCAGAATGCTCTCTCTCTCTCTCTCTCTCTCTCTCTCTCTCTCTCTCTCAATTATACCCTGTTTTCCTTCAGCCTTGATAATTGAAATTTATCATGGAATTTATTCTTCATGAAAATTGCTTTTGACCCAGGCAGGGCTCCATGCGTTGGTCGCATGGTGGACAAACCAAAAGGTAATAAACTGATCAATATATACAAATTATAAAGGATACAATACCATCCGAGAAAAGCTATTGGATTTTATTAACTTAATTATAAACATCACGTTGTTAAGCACATTAATACTTGCACATAATACGGACCATCTGTAAGCTCATAATCACATACTTGAATAATTGTAGTTGGCACATTCATTCAATATAGCCTCAAGGGTAAAGTAATCATTGGATCCTGACCTGAATTCATAGCAGTGCCATAACCACAGAATGCACAAAGAAGTACAAAGGCATTCCTTTCTAGGAAGCTTTCATGTAAAAGTAGAAAATCATCAAGAGATGACAAGATCAAGGACCATACATATAGCATATATGTTCTCTTTTACTTGCTAAACCCAATACCTCTCTCTCTCTCTCTCTCTTCATACTCCATATTTCTAGATTAAGAGATGCCTTTACATAAGTTGTTACCATTAATCTAATGGCATTAAAGAATCTGATTAGTACGTTGAGCAGGAGCAGCATATGGTTCCTCCTAGTGCAAGTCTCGGACTCTCCTCTCCTAGGTACATACAGGATGGATTCATATATAGGTCACCCAACCCTTGTGTTCCAATCTCCCAAACTCAGTTGTCCTTCAACTTAAAGTGCATACATCCTCTTATACTCGCTGTTCAAAATCTCGTGTTCTGATGCCATAGAGACAGAGAAAGAACGAGACCTACTCTCAGCTCTCCTAATATTCCTCAATTTGGACTCCTCCATCCTATGTAAAATGACACAATAGCACATGGAGCCAATGGTAGTGAGCATGATTGTGCTGCCTATAACTGTTGCATACACAGCAAGCCACCTGGAGTGCAAACCCACCACCACATAAGTAAGAGAGATAAAAGCAATAGAAATGAAGAGGCAAGCCAGCCACATGAGCTTGTTTATCACAAAAACAAGCTGCTTTTTTGCCTTCTGCTCAATCACAACCACAGATGTCTGCACTACAACAACAGCCAGGGAGATGAATAGTGCGAGGCTGTCAAACACAAAGAAGATGATGAAAGCCGCGTTTTTTGCTATATGGGCTTGTCCGAGTGAAAACCCTGGTGTTTCCTGCTCCACATATTGGCCAGGAACAGTGAAGATGGCCGCAAAAGCAACGGTGGCGATCAGCACGGCGACAACAGTGGAAGAGTTGATAGCATTATTGAGGCCAGTAATGTGGAGCTTTTTCAACTTCTTTGCAATCTTCTGGACTCTGGCACCGGTTTGACGGGTCTGCTGAAGTTGGGACCGGACATCGTGCTTTATGTCACTCACAGTCTGCTTAAGCTGCTTCGCTGGATTTGCAGGTTTTCCTTGGTCATTACAATTGGTAGCCCCTGCTTCCTTTAAAACGGACACTAGTTCTGGAGTTCCAAATTTTTCTGCAATGTCAAGCGGGGTCTCTCCAGCCTTGTTAATTGCATTGATGTTGGTACCCTCTTTAGTAATGGACAATAAACAACGTACATTCTGCAATCACATGGATTGGAGCCGCCAAATTTCAGTAAGATTGTAAACCACAAGAAGAAGCTATAAAATTTCATTATCCGCTAGGAGAAAGAGCTTGTGGTCAAAGTCCTATACTACGTTATCCCCTTGATAGACACTTTAGTAGTAGTCCACAAATAGGACAGAGTTAAGATTTAAGACTCCTATGCCAAAAATATTCACAGTTTTGCACTTTTGTAAAACTCAAGTATCCATAATCACTTAGAACTCTATATACCCTATATATGGATTATGGGAACGATATGTAAAATCTTGGTCTACTTTTTGTGTGGTTAGACAGCCACTATACTGTACAAGTTTAAGCTGTTAGAAAACATGCCAACAATTTATTTGCAGCCTCATTCTACACATGGAGAGGCAGAGAAACAGAAACATATAGACACAGCTCCACCTTTGCAAATTAACAAATAATTGATGAAAATACATAACATGACCTAGAAAAACCTAGATAAATAAAATCCAGATCACAGACCTAGTTTAGAACTTTGGTTGTAAAATAATGGAAACTTAAATCATTGAAATAACATGTAGCGTATTTCATTGGATTATTAAATAAAATGAAAAGTAAAGAAAGGAGGAATTAAGCACCTCAATTCGGCCCTTCCTTGTGGCAATATGCAATGCTGTGTTTCCCTTGTTATCCTCCACAGTCAAAACTGAGGGGTCAGGTTTTAGCAACTCCAGTACAATCTCCTCATTGTTCCCTTTGACAGCCATGTGCAGTGCAGTTTGGCCTTTAAGATCAGTTCTAAAAGCAGCGGTTGGATCCTTGCTTAGTAGAGATTTGACTACTTCCAAGTGCCCCATCCTTGCTGCTGAATGAAGGACAGTCTTACCATTATTGCGGGCTATCTTAGCAAGATTTGAGTCTGTTTCCAGAAGGAGATTTACGATCTCAATGTGCCCCTGAGTAGCAGCTGTGTGTAAGGCAGTTGAATTGGATAGATCTGTGGTCATAGCCAAGTTGGGGAACACGTGCAGAAGTTCTTTCAACACCTCTGAAACAAACCATTTCAAAGTTACAAGAAGAAGAACAACATAACGTCATGATGCAGATGACCAAGTGATAATATTTGATACTTTCCATTACTGATTTATGAAATTTTTACTATAAATGATACCAAGTGCTATCAAATAGGATATCAAATTGTGAAACTGAAGAATGATAGAGAGAATTAAAATGAAGGCACTGTTCTTTTTTAGCCTTTGTTGCTGAGCTGCAACTTATTTCCTAGAATTTGTGATCCCAGGAATTGGTATCAAGTTGCAAAAGACATGAATGACAATCCTAATTGCAGAAGCATACAGTTGCAGCATGCATATTGGTGAAAATAGTATGTATCTTACCAAGATGACCCTGTCTTACAGCAATGTGGAATGGATCGTAGCCATTTCTGGCCGTGATGGATGCAGTTTGAAGGTCCATATGCTTCAACATTTCCCTGACAACCACAGCATGCCCATTCTCCGCTGAGACATAGAGGGGAGTCTCTCCCTCCTGGTTTGTCTTTGACAATAAACCAATTGACTCATTACTGCTATTACGATTCTGAAGAATCTCGCTCACTCTAACTAAATTCCCTGCCCGACCCACCAAATGGAGTTGGGAGTCCCCTCTTTTACCGGGTGACTCCTTGCTCCTCCTTCGTTCCCCACCAATAAAGCTCAGTTGCTTCTCCATAACTATACGAAAACTCTTCTGCTTCTCCATAAATCCACGAAAACTCTTCTGTTTCTCCATTGCTCCACGAAAACTTGATTGTTGCTCAATTGCCCCATTGAAACTTGGTTGTTTCTCCATCGTTGCTGTCCGAAAACTGCTCTGTCTCTCCATGAATATCAGTTTTGCCGAAACAATACCAGTTGATGATCTCAAACAAAATCCAACTTCCTAGTTCCCTGTACAATGGGAATCCGGGGTCCCCAAGTTTAGAGCCCAAAACCTATTTCTACTTTTCCAGGATCAGATAAACATTTCAACAAAATTTACTTCCCTACAGTAACACTAAAAACCCCAATTCTTAGATGATACAGAGACACGGACAAAACTTGTGAATGTTCTCTAACCTCTGCTTACTTGGAATTCCAATTTTCTGATTCAAAAGCTGATTCTATCCAAACTGAAATTTACCATTTCAACTATCATATATCAAAACCCGTTTAACAGTGAAAGCAACAGAAGCCAGAACCACAAAGCAAGCCAACAGGTGAAGAAACAAGAGATCAATACCCAGTACCTTGATTATTATGAGCTTTCTATACCTTATGTTGATGTGGAAAGGAACAAACCAGAAATGAAACTAGATTCCTCTGAATCTGAAAATCCAGAAACTAGATACCAATCACAGCCAACACTAAGAGAATATGAGTAACAAACAAGAGATCAGGAGCTCGTTTATCTCTGAAACCCGGAAGGAAGCTGAGACTTAATTTGAGACTGAGAGAGAGGGTATCTGTATCTGTATGATTGTATCTGTATCAGTCACAGAACAAACCAATCATAAATTTCTATTAAAAAACAAATACCCCAACTTTAACTCACACATAATTACATGAGACTATGAGAGTATGAGACAGCAAGAACAAACCACTGCTGACAACACCATCCACACACTCACACACATACATGATGTTTTTACTTTTAAGTTTTAAGTGAGATACTTTATCTGACTCAATGAAAAAAAGTTGCATACTTTATCTGAACTTACTGTTTATAGAAAGTTTTTTTCTTTATATTAAATAATATAATGATATTTGTTCTTGATTTTATCTTTTATATTTAAGATTAATATTTAGAGTAAAATCATATTAGGGAGAATAACGTTGAGTAAAAGCACTTGAGAGGACAAGCTACTAAGATGGATGCTTTTTTTTGGTAATCAAAGGTGTCATGTGTCAATTTTTACGTATCAAATTAATCTTTTAGATCGATTAAAGACAGATAATTTACATCAAACTTAAGTGATTCACAATAAATTTCATTAGATATTTTAAATTCTCTACTTGGTGTAATATGCAAATCATTGGTGGACTATAGTTCATTAGAAAAAATTCATTTGATTATTTTTTTAAAAAAAAATCATAGTTAATTGAGCTTTATAAAGGACTATATATATAAATTGGATGAGAAAAGTTATATTATTGCCCAACAACAAATTAATTTGCTTTTTCTTTTGGGTAAATTCCAAAACAAATTTGTTTGGCAAGTCTTGTTGGGAAGAGTTGAAGAAGCATACATGTGCCTCCCTAATTGCAAATCATTCCCAACTTATTTATTAAGAATTAATGTAGGAATCAGTATTCTTAAATATTATAGATATTATAAAAGAGAAGATAAATGAGTGACGACAGAAAATGTGGTCAACATCCTCAAGAGTCTCAACTGGTCTGCGGTGACCGGTCACTGGTGGGTATACGGTATACCCCACGATGTGGTGAACAAAAGAAAAAAAAGGACAAATGGCTCGTAGACACAGCATTACAAAACAACAAACAAATTAAAGGGAATCAGTACCCAATCTATCTCCACAAATCACAGACTCTCACAGTTTGTCTGGGACAACATGCAATTCAAGATAGTCGAATTTCTTTGACTTTTATTGCAATTACTACATTCGTTGGCCAAAAAAACAAAGTTAGGCTGTTTATATTAGATCATTCGATTTAACTTCTGACCAAAAAAAGAATCCCACAAAGACTGGATGTAACATTGGTCTAAATATGTACCTCAAAATTATTTTTAAAATTTGAAAGAGCGACTCTTGCCAGTAGTATTATGTCATTCTTCTGTGCTCATTTTTCTAATCTAATTAATAATATAACAAATAAGTCGAACAAATCAGAAAATCATTATTTGACCAAGATGTTTGATGTATAAATATTCTTGGACTCAAGTTAGATTAAGCTTCACTATTGTTTGATGTATAAATATTCTTGAAAACTGTCAAGATTTCGACCACGTACCTTAACAACTTATCATACATATCCAATTTATATGTGCTTATGCACGTAGATGCGTTTCTATTGGCACTCAACAACTTAATTTTCTAAGCTCTTCAATTTTATTTTTTTGTAACTTTATGAACCTAATTTATCAATAACATAGATAGATCTAGGACTTGTTCTTGATTTAAGCCCGATGGCATGAGCAATTCTTACATATCCAAATGGACACTACTTGGGTCATTCCTTGGGGGTACCCCAAGGTCACCTCTTCCCTCAAGATAACAATTTCGGTAATACCGGCGCATAATTGAAACCATTCACTTTTTAGATCACCTATTATAGATCATTTCTGCAAAAAATCAACTCAATCGGAAATCGTTTAATTATATAACTGTTGTTGATTAAATAGAAAAAATCAACGGTTTGGTCAAAAAATCACTCTTTAATTGAAAACCATCAATTTTTTCTACTTAATTGACAATAATTATATAACCAAACGATTTCCGATTGATTTGATTTTTTGTAGAAATGATCTATAATAGGTGATTTAAAAAGTGAACGGTTCCGATCATACGTCGACATTACCGAAATTGTTATTTTGGAGGAAGGGATAACCTTGGGATACCCCAAAGAGTGACCCAAATATTTTTCTATCCAAATTCCAATTGCTGCATATTGCGCCGCCGTCAGGCTTTATTAAAATTCATATAGGTGGGTCTCGTCGAATGTTTTTTTTTTTTGGGTAACCGAAAGTGCCGTCTAATGTTAAAATATCATCTATTAGACTATATGTACTAAATAATAGTTACAATGGCATTATTTAGTTGTTAAAGAACAAAATTATATTTAAATTATTTTGCAGAACAATTTTCGTCCATAATCCGTGGCAACAAGGGATTCTATCAAAAATTTGTAAGTATGACATTTGTTTTGTGATGTGACATTTAATAGATAGAAATGATTCTTGAGATATTTTATTTTTATAAATAACTAAATAATATAAGACAATGTTATTAATTTAATAATCTTGCAGCATGTGAAGATTTTGGGCCTTATGCCTAAAGAAATATATTGGCCATGTATCCATGTAAAGAGAATTCATTTGAATTTTCAATCCCAAGTGTAAGTGATTTAGATTCACGAGGGTGTGTAGTAAAAAAATAAAATAAAATAAATGATCCTGTGTATCAGACTATCATAGTATGTATGCAATTTACTTAAAGGATATATATGATCGATGTTAGTATTGAAATAGCCATGAATGTTTCTACCGCAGTTCATCAATCCATATATATTCCATGGGAATTAATAACCTATTCACCCGCAACCCATGAGAATAACTTGTTTGCCACTGTGATAGAAGCACGCTTATGTAACAGTAGTGAGAGAAAAAGAGCAGAACAAAAAAGAGAGAAAATAAAAAGAAAATAAAAGAGAAATAGAGAAAGGGGGATACCAGCTGTGGTATCCCCGTTTCAGGTAAGTACTTTTCGCAACGCATTAAGCACCACTTACTTGTTCTTTTCACCATCTACTTGATAGTTGATAGGAACATATATATCATTATACATTATATATAGCGTTGAAAAGGTCAATGACGTTTCAGAATTGCATATATAGGAATATCTTAGCTTGGAGCAGCCCATGTTTCTTTCCTTGTGTTATATATTATATATCATTAACTAGGGATTATTGTTATCTTCTAATTTTTGTAGCTGATTAATTACGTACTTTCTTTTTTTGTTCTAATTAACAACTTTTGTTTATAATATTACAGTGTATTTTGATAGAGAAATTTAACTTGGTATTTCATTAAAAGTCAGAATTTGAGAAATGAAAATTTCAAATTCTCTTGTTTGGCCTCATTAACACGGAAATCTTAGAATTCTACGTAGGAAAAATTATAGAATTTTAGAGTCATAAATTCTGACTTTAAATTTCACCTAAATATGTGTCATTTTCAAATTCCATGACATTTGAGATTTTAAGAAAAAAGACCCACCCACCACAACCACCATCCAGACTTGGATCCTTTGCCAATTTTCTTCCTACTAGACTATACCTGACTTTTGATCTCAGCCCTCTAATAATCATTTGTGACTTAGATCTTGCCACATCTACAAACTTTTTTTCCCACAAATAATATTAAGAAATTAAAAGGTTAAAAAAACAAAAAATCATAAAGCCCACTGCCCACCCATCTCCACCCACGCCACCTCCTTCCCCTCCTTCCAACCACCCTCATAACCTCCTCCCCTTTCTTTTTCTCTCTTATTTCTCTCTCTAAACTCTCTCTCACTTCCCTCCAGCGGCAGCCGTTGCAGCCTTGTCATTCTTTTTTTTTTTTTTTTTTGTAACAGTTATGATTGTGATTGAAATATGTTGGGCTAATCTTTGTTTGGTCTGCCATTTGGGATCCCCATCAATCTGATCCCAACCTGATTTCCAAGTTTATTTTAAGAAGATGCCATTAATGGAGATGCTTTTTTTGTCTTTGGTTGCTGGGCTCTTGGAATTGGAGAAAAAAAAAATCAATCTTGTGAAAGAATTTTAATATGCAGAGAAGAGATGAGGAGTATATAGAGAGAAGGAGAAGAGATAATGGAAGAGAGAGACGAGTGTAGTTGGAGACTCAGAGGGAGGGGAAGGTGGTGGCGTGGGTGGTAGTTGGTGGGGCTAGATTAATTAAAATTTGTAATTCATGTCATTTACAAAATTATATATATATCCAAACAATAGAAAATACAATTTATAGAAATTTAAATAACGGAATTTTAAATTTCATCATTTATGAATTTGTGTGAAAATTAAAATTACTTCATTCAAACACACTGTTGGAGTAATTCAGGACTTTTTCTTGACAAATGGGAGACTGATAAGTACCCTATACCCACTTAACCAAATGATTATAATTAGCATGCAAACACATTTTTTTAATTATGTCATCTTAAACCTTTAAATATAGCAAATCATAGATAACTACAAAATTGAATGTTGATTGTGTACGTTAAATGTCTGGTGAAATCAAAGAGATCTTGAAAAAATTTATACATGCAGAGATATTAGATATTGATCAAGCAGTTATCTTTATCCTTAAATTTAAAAATTCGTATATACATTTTATATATTTGTGTTGTCATTGTAAATTTGTAATTGACGTACTATTGTATAAGTTGACATATACCTAATTAAAGTTTGTTGGGGGAAAATGACATATATGCTTTATAGCCAGTAGGCAGTGGATGGAGATCTGCATCCTTTTTTGACTGAGAGACTCGCTTGAGACGACCGAGTGGCCCAAATTGATTTATAGCTTGCTTTCAAGTTTTAAGTCAAATGGACAGATATGATCGATAATTACTGTCGTCAGTGTCGCTTACAATATTACATCTCTAGTATATATAGACTGGATATATCGGAGTAGTCAAAGAAATTCATGTGTGCAAATGTAAGCAGCATACTGCATACATAGGACACGGATCTCAAAATTTGACCGACTAATAAATTAGATCGAGCATATATATATATATTTATAAATTGAATGGTGTAAACGTACTGGAAAGGTTCTAGATATATACCACATTCATGATCAAGCTTCCAACTTCTTCTTAGTGTGTATATGTTTGAGTACGTCACCACCCTTGAATTTGAGTCGTGTTTATTTCTTCCTTTAATTAATAATTAATAATTAAAAATGTGAAATATTCTTGCCTAGAAAGTAGAAAGGCCGGGAACATACATGTATGAATGAATATATCCCAGCTAATTCCCAGGGCCATGGTCATACGAGTATTCATTAAGATCCAAGCTAGTGCTTAAGAAAATTCGTTGACCAGCATACATTGGATACATATATCGGTCCAATATTTTGCAGATGTCCTTTTTCTCTCTAATTCTAATTGGGATATATATATATATATATAGATGGAAAAGTTATTGTAGCTTAAATTAAAACACATTAAATTTTTTGAAAATCGATATACATACAGATATGATTATATCATATCGATCTACTTAAGTTGAATAAAATTTAGTGCAACGTACACTCCTAAGCCATGTAAACTATATAATAACCGCATCCATGTAAGCCATATATCTCAACTCTCAAGTATGGTAATTAATTCTAATATCCTAGCTAATCTTAATTAATGGAACATCACAGACAACTCTGAGGCATGAGTGTGCCAGTGCTGGTGCCCCCAATGTTCTTACATGATGACGTGGGTGCTCTATTCATGTATGTAAGCTTTATGTCATGCAATCGAATCCCTCTGCACGGATTGCTTGGGCTGCACTCAAATGTTACCGCCTCCGCTGTTGCAGACGTTCCTGCTATATTTCTGTATGTCACTCCACTAATCTTCACTCCCGAACTCTACGTATACATTCAATTATTCAAGGGAAAATTCAATTAATTAATTAATGATGTTTAATTGTATCATTAATATGCATAAATATTGGATGCATGATCAATTAATTACCTGGTTAGGACAGCCTTGGTTATTTGGGCAATAGTTCTGATCAATAATGATGGGGTTCTCAACGTTCTTCATGATAATGTTTTGGAAGAGAATGTTCCTTACAAAGCCATTGCTGGGCCTGGCCCATGACTTGATTCGTACTCCATTGTCTGACCCACTGAATACTGCATTCGTTAGCGTCACATTTTCCACCCCAGCTTCGTTCACTTCCTTGCCTAGACTACCGATGCTGCATCCATGAGAATATGCATAAGTCACACGTGACGTCAGACACATTCATTATTTAATTCATAAAGTACATCTTCAATATATAAAATCACCTGCACTTGTCTGATATGGGCTTTTAATTAAATTGACAGGCCGGGGTAAGCCCATCCCAAGTTTGTCTTAATAGGCCCAGTACTTTCATATACTGTATATAAATAAGAACAGAAAAGCCCATGGATCATGTTTGTAACTGTAAGATGGAGGTATTCATTAATTACCTTACGCCATGGCCTGGGCCACACTTGATGTTAGTAATGTACAGATTTCTGGTGCCAGGACCGATTGATATGCAGTCGTCTCCAGTTTGCAAGGTACTGCCAGTGATGGTGACACCGGTTGAGGTCTGCACATGAATGCCATCGGTGTTGGGGGAGTCAGCCGGAGCAATAAGCTTCACATTTCGGACCGCCACATTGTTGCAGCTGTTGATTACAAGGTGAGTAAGCTGGCTGTTGATGGATGTTAAACCACTGATCACAATGTTGTTTGCC
Source organism: Dryas octopetala (assembly GCF_963921425.1). Taxonomy (NCBI): domain Eukaryota; kingdom Viridiplantae; phylum Streptophyta; class Magnoliopsida; order Rosales; family Rosaceae; genus Dryas; species Dryas octopetala. Next base: position 22,367,674 of record NC_141370.1, on the reverse strand, counting down.
CAATTGAACGTTATCGACTGCACATAAAAATATACACGCACCTATGTTAAGCAATATTATTGAACGAGTTATAGCTAAAAAGTTAGCATGGCGATCCATTCCAAAAACAGTTGACAATAAGTTAAGTAGATGGATATAAATCTCCGGTGCGTACCCTAGCTCCAACTGGACAGCTCTTTCGGGCTTTCCTGCAAGCCCAGAAACCAGCCCCCTTGGCGTCGAGGGTACCACCAAGGAGTGTAACTCGGTTGACCTTAATAAACAAAATCCAGTAGCCGGAGTTGCCCAAAGCCCAATAATCAGTGGGGGCAATAAGGGTGCCGTCTATCCGAACAGTAATTTTAGTCTTGCATGGGCCTCTAAAGACTGCAGCCTTTAGCAAGAAGCTGCCTTTGGGGACATACATGGTGGCTGGCTGAGCGGAGCTGCATGCCGATGCCCATGCCTTGACGAATGCTTGAGTGGAGTCTGTTTTCCCATCTGCTTTTGCACCAAACTTCATCACATTATAGCTGGCAGCTGCTGCCGCATTGGATACTTGGAACAAACTAGCAGAGGATATGAGTATGAAAAACAGGGAGGACACAAGATTGAATATCATCATAAGATTTGCCATTTCGATCTCTCTGATGGGATCTGACCAGTAAATGGAATGTTGGATCGATATGCAACACAAAGAGGCAATTTGGAGGTATTTATAGATAAGGGGTTGATATATGCATGATTGAGTACTAGTGTAATTTCAAAAGGGATGGCTACTTAATTATCGATCATCGATGATGAAAGCTAGCCCTTAATTAAGAATTAAAGTCAAAAAGTAGAATTTAGTACGCTGCACGTCGTAGGCTTCATTTGGCTTGGACTTAGATACATATTGATATGTACGGAGACACGCATATATGCATGCATGTGACATATATGCAGCTACCGCGCATACATACGGAGGCTAGAGACTAGAGAGAGAAAGACGGCGGCCGGGCATATATGCCATGTGAGAGTTTGTTGAGGGGGACGGTATGTTACTTAGTTGGTTTGGGACTTAATTTCAATTAATTAATTATACTTGAAGCAATGAAGCATGTGTGTTCCTACATACAGTACGTACGTACGTGATCATCACGGTTTTAAACGGCACAGCTTAGAGCCTTAATTACAGCTTCATATCATAATACTAATGAATTCAAATTCATATGAATAATAATTTAATTATCATATATAATATTTCTCTATTTAAATTCTGGCACGTGACACGTGGAGGGAACCCGGAGGAGTATCTGGCGGAGTAGTCGCCGAACATTAAGCCATTAACACAGTCGTCAACAAGATCGAAGAGTTGCTCGATCGATCATTGCAAATTACACCGATATAATCCAATCCACCGCTTAATTTGGTGACTGCTCCTCCTGCTCCTGATCATCGATCCTAATCATTGAGACACCCAACATGGCTAGCCACTGGTTTTCCTTATATCCACTTGTGAATTGTACGGTCCTCTCATGACTTTTAGACCATCAATTAATTCACCTTTATTGATTATTATCAACTCTCTCTCTCTCTCTCTCTCTCTCTTTTCTTAAATATCAACTCTCTTCAATTAGTCAATGAGAAAATAGAATATTACTTTCACATTATCGGCAACCAAACATATATAACATGGGCCATGGCCGTACTCACGTACCACTTGTAAATCATATGCGTACAGCACTTATCAGAAAAAAAAATATATGTAATTGACAATATAATTTCATTAGTTATCTTTATACTCTACTTATCATCATTATTTTTATGTCCCGAGTTTGACTTTATTCAAATTTTAATTTCTGAGGTGCACAATTGTTATTGCCAAAACAGATGAACTCAAATTGATTTTTTTCTCATTAATGAACCTAGCTTACTGCACCATGTGTATATAACTATATATACATAGCTGATCAAGATTAAGTCACATTATCATAAGTACAAACTTAATTAGCCAAGACTAAGTGTGAGATAAATTATAAACTAGGATGCATGTCTTAATTTCGAACTTGGAACTTTGAAGCATGGAAAAACATCCAAATCCATTAGGTCTCTTTGCCTAACAATTAAAAATTTTGAGTATTGGCCGGCCAAAGGCAACTATTATTTTCCATAGGCCCCCTACTAATAATAGTTGCCTTTGTGGATTACCTCAATGGGCCTGGTGTCCCCTGTTACCCAAAAAAGAAAAAAAAAAAAAAACTTCATTATCTATAGGCTTATTCACGCCAATGTCCTCTGAAAGTAACTTCGATTTTCAATTTGCCCCTTAAAACTTCATTCCTCCCACCTTACCCCCCGAACTTTACAAAATATCATATTCCGTACGTCTAGTCCGTTACAAGCTCCGTCAAATAAGATGACGTGGCAGTTTATTGCCCCTTCCACATAAGCGCCACGTAGGCTTTTTTGACAGACTCGATTATAGACAGACTTAACGGAATATGATATTTTGTAAAGTTTGAGGGGCAAAGTGAGAGGAATAAAGTTTCAGGGGATAAATTGAAAATCGAAGTTACTTTCAGGGGGCATTGACACAAATAAGCCTTATCTATCTAATCCAAAAAGTTAACTAAGATAAAAACTTTCTTTTTAAGAGAAGCTTTTTTTTTTTTTGGCCACTAGGTACAGAGAAGCTTAAAGATGCTGCCACCATGTGAAAGGGTTTCAAAGGATTGATATTAATTAACTATTGTATATCTTCAAAGGGGAACCAAAAGAATTAAAAAGGCGATTTTTTTTTATTTTTTATCCAAAACTCAATGAGACAATGGCCATCAAGTTCATGCATGTTTCATTAGGTGCTGTCGACGTTTATTAATAACGTACCAAGTTAATTGATTTATGCTTCTAAAAAATCCTTAAAAAGAAAATGCTATTTTCCGTATTCCTTAATTTATCAAATAAAAAAAAATATATTCCTTAATTTATATCTATCTGCCGAAAATTAATTTGTGCATCAAGAAGTACTACGTACGTACTGTAGTTTAAATTAAAACCTTTGCTTTAAAAGGAAAATAAATAAAGCAATAGATTTGTACGTAGTACTTTAAATTGAAAATTACAGGGAATTAATTAATTAAGCAGGAGAAGAGGCAGTGTTGAATATATATATATATATATATATCATATATGACATAAATAAATAAATTAATTAATATGTATTATACCGAACACTGTCACATTTTCCACACGCATAATCACCAAGGGTCCAAGACTACCTATACCGTGTACCAAGATACATACAATTAAATTAAATTAATTAACAGTTACTTAATTTCATATCTATAATCTATCATATATCGATCATATATATATTGACGTATTTACTTTTCTTAGTTTTGTTGGGCATGCAGTTGAAGATAAGCCCATGTGGTGAAGCGGCCAAGATTGTCCCTAATCATCACGGAAATCCCCTACAGTAGTAGGGTTTTTTTTATTTTTTTGTCCATTCAGTAGTAGGGTTTGTTAAATACAGTTAACTATGCTTAATTAATTAATTAATATATTAATTAGTTGGTTTGCAACAAGAAATGGCTTGAGAAGTCGATTATGATATTTAATTAAGTGTCTTAATTACTTGTAAAGTTATGCACTTTGGGTTCACAATTTGGCATGGATATGGACCAAACTCACTATGTATATATGCTTGAATGCTTGATAGTCAAGATAATTAATAGTACTACTGTGTGACACTAGTGCTATACAGTTGCTTAATTTATCTGGTCATATATGATATATCCATCAGTAATTGTGAACCGAGCTCCAATTATAATAATTAAAGACGCATGAGTAGTATACATGCAATTGAAAGTACGGCACAGCCGCACACCACTCAAGTCAATTGTAATCTAACTTTTCAATACACAAATATTTGATGTCATTTAGTTGGGTTCTATATATCTAGGAATTGGTGGGCCATATTTCTTTGATTATAACAGGAGATCAGCAGAAGGTAAAGAAAGAGCGAGCAACAAAGCAAATCAAAGATGAAGCCCAAATTGCACCTCAGCTGGTCCAGACAAAGTACGGCACTGCGCACAGTAAGTCAATTGTAATCTGACTATTCAATACACAAAATCAATTTGATTAGATCGATCATGTTTCAAAAGATGGCTCTTAATCTCTATATATTACTCGAATCTATTTATATATCGATCCGGCCATAATGAAAAAACAAAAAACAAAAGTTTTTTTTTTTGGCCAGGAACAAAAAAAAAAAAAAAAAAGCTGGAAAAAAAAAAGATTTTATTATATAACTTATTCATATGTTTATGCCTATTGCATGCATATTGATGCAGGTGTTGGTGTGAATAAAGGTCAACATTAATCACATGGCGTCAAACTTAATTAATTGCTCGATCTACAAACAAAAAATGCCTGAAACAGGGAATCCCTGAAACAAGCAACCTGCATTCATGACTATATTTGGCCGCTGCATATATGTAGTTGTACCTGCATCCTAAAAACATGGCTGATTGCATACATACATATATATTTCCATCTATCTGTGGAAGTCGACATGGTGCATATATGAGGGCTCAAAATACTTGACTCCCAACGAAACTTTCCGGGAAAATTAAAGACCATGCCGATGTGTCCTATGTATTTGTTATCGAATTGCCCAATTTCTTAATTAATTAACCAGGAATTTTTGTTCAATATTCCAAATGTATTATCGATCGTCCACCATGTGAGCAGGCAACTTTAAAGGAGAACCAGAGATGCAGATCCAACGATATATGCACTATACTATAAAACATTAATATCCATTCCTTCTAATCTCATTAATTTAATTATAAAGGGCAATCATTGAATTCAGAATAAAACTGAAAATATACAATTATTTTTCTTAATTAATTATAATATTAACCTAGCTATTAGCGTTAATTATTATGGGGAAACATAATTAGTACTCCGTACATATCATTAAAAAGCAAACAGTATATTTCTCATCAACGACTATGGCAACTGTTCACACCATTTTCAATGAATCTGCACATGGCATGGAATTTGTGGGCAACATTAACAAGTTGTATAGTACCCTCTGATCACATGACAAGCCTAATCTTCTTCATCTTCTTCTTCTGATTCCCCTTCCTTTCCCCATCTTATATAAATGTTTTACTTCTAGCAAATGATTTCATGGTTGACACAAGCATCAATCATTAATTGAACATGCACTTGTAGTGCACCATGATCGATCATTACACTATTTATCCTACTTTGACCTATATATATATAGCTAATTAGTACAGATCGATCGATATATAACACATACAAATTAATTGAGAAGAACAGCCAAAATCTTTTTCAACATTAGTACGTTAATCAAATGCATGAACGTATTCTAGCTAGCTAGCTAGGGTCATATATGAATGTAGCTAGCTTTTAAACAAACCCTTTGCTCACGCAACGCGTTGTTATGTTTTTCAAATACTTGCATTATGTACTACCTACTGCTTATTAAAATACTAGTACATGCTCACACGCGTGCTAATTGGCATTTTTACATGCAAATTGAATAATTCAAATAAAATAAAAGGATATGAAGATAATTAATAATTGTTAATACATGATTTATTTATTTTAAATGTAGTTCATGGTTCTTCTTTTTTAGAAGCATGTTCTCATTTTTCCTTTCTTTTTAATTTTTCAATTTAATTAAGCATGGACATTTTTTGGTATTTTGAAAATTTCACCTAGGAATATCGATCTGCTTGCTTTATATATATAGATATAGATATATAGGGAGTTTTCATCAAGAAATTTTTTAAATAAGCTTAAAACTTTTTGATGGTAAACTATATATATTTACATATAGAAGCCTAGCTTAGTCAAAACATAATATATGTAACTTATAAATCAAATTGTTTGACTTTAATATATTAAAAGAATATATCCAAAAAAGATATATATATATATATATATATATAAGTGTCATAACATGGGTTTTGTGAATGTTTCTTCGGCTCACATGGCGTAGTGTGATTGAGTAACTCTATATCAAGCTCACCCACAAATTAAATTCTGCCACATGGCCGGAATGAATAAGCTTGAGAAGCCCCGTATCATGCCCTAATCCCATGGAAGCAAGCGAGACCGGGAAACAAAGTTATGCAATTAATTATCCAATTGTTCATTCGATGAAAGCAAATATATTATCAATCCCTGCAGGAATTTATATTCTTGCTAGCTATATATAGGACTAATATAAAAAATCCTTGCTAGCTAGAAAAATATTTTTATAATATCGATCTGGAGGTGTTGATTTACTTTAATGGGTCCTGGAGGCTTCACATGCATCGTAGTCGATCGATCGTGTGGATTCAATTTAAAATATGTAATATATATTCCACAAATTAACAATTAAATTAACATAAGGAAATTAAAGAAAAACGCAAGGCAGCCTTTAGTCTTTATATAGAAGTTTAAAATAATTAATTAATTATTTGGTTACAGATGGTCATGAGTTAATATATATGGGTAGCTAGTGACCGATCATTCGCTAGCTGAGCCGGAATTCTGATGTAGGGAACATATAATGTCTTATATATATGTAGTAGGGATCGACATGTGTCATGCGGACATGTAGGTGACAAAATGCCCATAAATTTTCGTACTTGTCTTGAGAATTAGTTGTGCTAAATTCTGTTCATTCAGGAATTTTAATTGCGTGCAATTCATATTAATTCCTGGATATATGCATATATTATGAATGTATAATTGCCAAATAATGATATATCAAGATTTGCGTATATAAATAAAAAAGTAATGAATGGTTATGCGTGTGGGTGGTTAACTGGAGGATGGAGTGCAAGCATGGTCCTTAACTAAAAATCTTATATGTGGATGTGGTATCGTGTGGTATGTTCATATATATTAAACAGCGGGCTAGCCTGTGTTTCTTAATATCATGAAATGAACCATATAATGTGAACTAGGGCATATCCGAGATGGTATGATTAGCATGAAAAAAGGTGCATATAATATGTAAGAAGCAGTTATTTAGCTGCGTCTTTATCTTTATATGGTTAGACATGCAGTGAAGAATCTTTTTTTTTTTTAAGATCGATCGAGAGCTAGAGACTAGAGAGAGAAACCAATGAAAACCAAACGTACATAAACATCGATTGCTCAGCTGAAAGACTGAAAGACTGAAAGAGTGGAAGTGGGGTCCATGCATGCGTACTAATTGCCATATACTCGATCATTCCATAACGAACGATTAACGTCGATCTCCAGCAAAAAAACCAACAAAAAGGAGCATATATGGCCGGTTAGGGAACTTAGGGGTTGCCTGGGTTTTGGGCATGACTACGCCGCTTACTTCTCCGTTTTCTACTCCATTTGTCACGTCATACCCCACGTTCTCCCTAATTAACTTGCCTTAAATTCCCCTTCGATCCCTACCTAGCTTCCTGTTTATCTGAAATCAATATATGGTTGCGCTCCACCTTTCTTCAAATTACGATATTACCCTTTCCAAATACACTACATAATTATCCCCACTTCCCATCAGGATCAGGATGTCCTATTCGGCTATTCCTATTCTTATTGATTAATTAATTTCCCTAATATTAATATTTGGATTAAATACTGCGCGCACGTACTTACCAAAACTATATATTTACCATTTTTCCAAAACAGATGTATGATAAGACAGCTATAGGCAGCTACCTACTGCATGCCCAAAAACAAAAAAGAAGACAGGCCAAGCTCCATCATACCGGCCGACTCAAACTTGTGATAAACATGAATTAACCAAAAATGTTCATCATACCCATAGAATCCTTTTAGCCATATTTTCATAATTTCATATGCTCATATCAAAAACTACTCGACGTACGGGATCTTGATTATTAATTACTCAAAGCTTATATTTCTATAATTCTTAACTTATTAAATTTTCCGTATTATATTTTCATGAAATGGGAACTAGAGAACTACTAGCTGAATGCTCATGAGTATACATGTATATGTATAAACAGTTGTGAGTGGTCCGTACGTTGTTGCATATATGTATAAGTCTATCTAAAGATGGATAAGGTATAGATAGATCCTGCGGTTCCCCAACACCCACCATCATTTGTTTTGGGTATTATCCTACTGGACATGGACATTGGACGACGACGAAATTAAAGCATATTGTGACCACTTCGATCTCATGTTCTCCATCACAATAAACCCAGCTTCACAAACACAGATAGATCAAAAGCCTAATAATTAAAAAACATGGACTGTACATATATACGTATAACTAGCTTCAAATTCCAATCCAAATTAACTTTAGGAATCCTATGGGAATCTATAACTGATCTCATACAATTTAATTCATGGACAGTAATAATCATTATAATAAAAACATAACTCTCAACGTACACCACCAACATAAAAACAAATGACACATGCAATGCATGCGTTCTCCATCTCATGAACGTTTTGACCAATTATTAATTACTTACTTATTAATTGCTGAATTAATTGATAATTAATTAAGAATGCAAGAAGACTGTACAAATATATAAACTCTCTTTTTATTTTTTTATTTTTCTTTTGAACTTTCAAGGGATAATTAAGATTGAAGGTAATAACTCACCACGAATATATGATGGTTGAAGGGTTTGTTTAATTTGGTAATATGAAAGCAATCATATATGCTTTACAACGTAGGTGCAGTAGAAAGATGAAAGAGATTGGAAGGTGGTGTGAATTGATCGAATTTGGCCATGAAATAACTTGCGGATCAAGCAAGAGAAGGGCAATTCATTAATTAATTAGCATAAATTAGCACCGCAAAATAAGAAGCAAAGAATGAGGACGGAGGTGTGATACAATTAGAAATTGAGAATAGTGTAAGTTAAGTAGGAAGGTAGCTAAGGTCATTTTGGTAAAGCTAGCTAGCGTTGTTTGTTAAACTTAGAAAATAATTAAGGATCGAAAAGCAGTATATCCCTAACTAACTCCAAGTCTCCAAGTATGCAGCGATCGATGGAGCTACCGCCTACGTACGTAAGTAAGCTGATTTCGGCGCCGCTTGCTTTTTCATTTTTTATTTATTTATGCCCATTGCATTGTGCCAATATTACCATAGCTTGGCTGCAGCTATTCGCATATATACATAAACTATTCATTTCCTTAATTCCTTGCTTTTTAAACCTATAAATACCCCTCAAACCGTTTCAACTTCCCCACAACCAAATCCCCCACTCCTTCCATCAACTCAACTTCTCTCTCTCTCTCTCTCTCTCTCTCGCTCACATTTTCTATCATCATATCCTCAGCAAATTAAATGGCAAATCCCAGAATTAGCCTCGTTCTTTTTCTATCACTAATTGTGTTTGTGTTGGTGCTAGAGTCAGCCACGGGCACTGCAGTGACTTACAGTGTAACGAGTTTAGGAGCCAAAGCAGATGGTAAGACAGACTCAAGCAAGGCATTTCTTTCGGCATGGACCAAAGCGTGTGCCTCGGCGAGGCCCGCTGTGATATACGTCCCCGCAGGAAGGTTCTTGCTTGCCAATGTGGTGTTCAGTGGGCCATGCAAGAACACCGCCACCACCTTCCGCATCGCCGGCACCCTCGTGGCCCCATCGGATTACCGAGTCATTGGAAATGTCGGTAACTGGCTCTTCTTCCAGCATGTCAATGGGGTCACCATTTCTGGCGGAACTCTTGACGGCCAAGGTACTGCCCTCTGGGCTTGCAAGGCCTCAGCCAAGAGTTGCCCCACCGGAGCTACGGTAACATGAATTCTTCTCTCTCTCCAACTTAATTAATTGTCCTTGCCTTATTTTATGGTGATCGCCATCAGTCCCTTTCTTCGATCCATAGTTTCATATACAAGATATGAATCGATTCATATAATCAATTATTAGTCTATACATATATGCGCTATTAATTTATTCAATGCCTTGCGCGCATTAAGTAAAAAGTTGCTACTGAACGTTGAGATCGATGAGGAAGAGATTAGCTAATTAGGGCAATATTAATTTTTTGTCAGTTTTAATTGGTTACTCTCACATTTTACTTCACTTTCTGGCAAGTACGTAGTAGCTGAAGCAATTTAATTAATTAATTAATTATGGGTGGTTTAATTATTTTCTTGGAAATGGGATATGGACATGTAACTGATGATTCATTAGTTTCAGAGCATTGATTAGTCACATGAATTGGGTGAGGGCTTTAATGATCAACCAAGATCGATCATTCAGCCATATTGATTCTACTTTTGGAGGCCAATAGCTAGCTTGTGATCGAGTTTAGACTTAATTTAGATCAACTGCTTAATTCTGATGGTCTGATGGACCACATGATATGGTAATCTCAGGACCAGCCAAAATTCCGGGGAAGTTGCATATATAAAGCCATAAACCATGCATTAATTAATGTAAGCATATATATATATATATATATACCCTCTAGAGACTGGACTAATATACACTATACAGTAATCGCATGTGCATTTGCATTCTTTCCCCTCCATCACTCAGACACAATGTCTTCTGATCATCACTGAATTATCTCACAGAACAAGAAACATTAATTTATTAATTAATTGATAAATAATGTCACAAATACATGTGTAGCTAGCTTATAGCCTTGTATATAATATTAGCTACTGAGAATTCTAAAGGTCAACATACATACCCTTTTCTAATTAATTAATTGCTTCCATTCCGGATTTAATTATATTTAAGTTCAAATTATTCCACAAACTTTACTAAATACATATTGCACATGATATATATACATATCCCACAATATGTTGTGTACGTCTAATTTATTGTGTATATATGTGCGTGCAGACACTAGGTTTTTCCAACTCGAACAACATTGTGGTGAGCGGATTGGTATCCCTAAACAGCCAAATGTACCACATAGTCTTTAACGGCTGCCACAATGTGAAAATGCAAGGTGTCAAGGTTTCTGCCTCCGGCAATAGCCCCAACACCGACGGCATCCACGTCCAAATGTCAACCGGCGTCACCATCCTCAACTCTAAGATTGCAACCGGTGACGATTGTGTCTCAATTGGCCCTGGCACCACTAATTTGTGGATTGAAAACGTTGCATGTGGACCCGGCCATGGAATCAGGTACATAATTAAGTACATGAATATTCAAGTTATTTAGATTCGTTTATAGAATATTTGGGTACATTAATTTTCGTTGGATGTGCTTCTAAATTTAGCATTGATTGGTTGGTGGTGCAGCATTGGGAGTTTAGGCAAGGACCCACAGGAGGCTGGTGTGCAAAATGTTACAGTTAAAACAGCTACATTCACTGGCACTCAAAATGGTCTCAGAATCAAGTCGTGGGGAAGGCCCAGCACTGGGTTTGCTAGAAACATTCTTTTCCAACATGCTACAATGATCAATGTCCAAAATCCCATCGTTATTGATCAAAATTACTGTCCCAACAACAAAGGTTGCCCTGGTCAGGTAATTAATTAAGATATCAACAATGTGCAGTCTAATTTTTTGACAAAAATATTGGCATATACAATGTTCAATTTTGAAACCTATCAAAAGATTCATGGGCTTCCACATACAAGAGTGGAAACAAAAAAAAATGACCTTTATGGGCTATGCCAAGAACCACATGCTAAGCAAGAAAAAACCATTATCCTTCTCAACATAAAATCCCAATTCATGTTTTAGGCTGAAGTCAAACATGCTACAATACTTGGTGACATAAAAATGTTGCATTCTTACTGATCTGTATTTCTTTTTTCCTTTGTCAATTGTTTTAAACAGGTTTCTGGAGTTAAAATTAGTGATGTGACGTACCAAGATGTCCACGGAACATCGGCAACTGAAGTTGCAGTAAAATTCGATTGTAGCTCCAAGTACCCATGTAGCAGGATCAAATTGCAGGATGTGAAGCTAAGCTACAAGAACCAAGTAGCTGAAGCTTCATGCAGCCATGCTGATGGAACAGCCGCGGGTATGGTTCAGCCTTCAAGTTGTTTGTAGCTACCGATCTACGGGGTCTCAATCCCATTAAGCATACAAGGAAGGAAATATAAACTTCTGTCCTCAAGCTACCTAGTAAATGGGACAAGAGATCGAATTATACTAAATTATAGGTAGGAAGATTTTTAGTGTAGTATTAGTAGGTGAATGAATCAATTAAGAAAGTAATTGCATTCTTGAGCCTGTGGCGTAGGCAGCCCATTGGGCTTCCTTAGAGCCTGGCCCTGCAATCAGCAATTAAGCTGCATAGGCGCATAGCTAAGTTGTCCAATCCCCTTGGTGGATATATCATATATGTAAGGTGTTTGTAACTTTGTATCACCAACTACTGTTGTAAGCGATATGCTATATATGGTGCCTAAATTAATCTTAAATGTATTGGTTTGACAAGTGTTCTTGTGTTCTGTTTTCCAACTTTGGCACAGAAACAGGCTCTCTCTCTCTCTCTCTCTCTCTCTCTCTCTCTCTCTCTCTCTCTCCCTTTACACATGCAGTTACAAACACATATACATAGACGTCAATTTCCTTTGGATTACTTTCCCTGACTTGAGTTTTGCTTTAGAGATATTCATTTCATTTTCTGAATTAATATTTCAATCTTTCTGGTGATATGAATGTTCATTCAATTATTAGTCTTGATCCTATGTTCCAGTTTAAAGTTTGGACCAGTAATTTGTATCTTATTAATGAAAGTCTTGTAACTTGGTCAACAGATCCATAGGTTTGAAAGAACATGCAGTTAACAAAATGAATTTTACAGAACTGAGTAAAGCAACTGACAATTTCAGTGAGGAGTGAGGACAATGTGATTGGATTGGGAAAGATGGGAAGTATGTACAAGGCAACACTATCAAATGGTTGGTCTCTTGCGGTTAAGAGGCCGGTTATGCGACTCTGAACAATCTGAGAAACAATTCATATCTGAGCTATTGGCTCTAAGTAGATTGAGGCATCAAAACTTAATTCCCCTGCTGGGATTCTGCATATATAGAAAACAATGAGAAGCTTCTGGTATAAAAATACATGTCAAATGGGAGCCTTTATTATTGGTTACACCTTGTAGAGGAGGGTGATGGGGATACTAAGATGTTGGAATGGCCTCTGAGGCTTGGCATGGCTCCACCACAAGAGCAACTTCCGAATAGTCCACCGTAACATATATAAGCTCAAACTGTATCTTACTTTATCGTTATTTAATTTGAACCCAATATATCAAACTTTGGAGACACAATCATATAAAATCGTGGAGGAGTAATGTTTGTGTACCCAAATGACACAGATTCAGGGTTGTTTGTTAATTAATAGCGGGGTCTGGGACTCAGATTTTGTGAAGAAGGATGTGTACCCAAAGGAACCTATCACTAGTTCTTGTAACAGTCTGCACAAGACTTTGGTTGAATGGATTAGTCAAGTTTCAAGTAGCTTTTATTCTCAATGATGCCAGTGATAAATATTTGATTGGGCAAGGATTTGATGATGAGATCATGCATTGAGTTCCTTAAAGTTGCATGTGACTGTGTGCAGGCTGTGCAGCCATATCCATATCAGAGGCCAACAATGCTTCAACTATACAAAACAAGGTAAACACTACGGGGGAGAAATATGGCCTTGGTCGTGATTCTGGATTATTGATACAGCCCAGAAGCAGCTAACGATAGTAGAGATGAGAAACTTGAGCTTTAGAATCACAAAACAGAAAAATGATGATTGTTGAATTCTGTTTCAGAAGTTGATTTGTAGTAGGTATGAAAGTATCATAACAAAAATTGTTAATATGAGTATCTGTGTTATCACAATTGGTGTTGTTGATACATACTTATTTGTTTCATTTTAACTGGATATATATATAAATACACAGTCACACAGTCACAGACGTACATTACATACATGCAGTTTGAAGACATTGTCATGGAGGACTGTAAATGGCTTTGATATCCCACCAGGGCCACCACATAAAATTTGAGCTGGTGGCTAAATGATCGGTTAACCCTGCCAATAAATCAAACTACATTCCGGGACCTATGCTAGCCCTCTTCAAGTTTAAGGACATGTCCAATAGACGGGGGGAGCATCCATTAAGGTAGTTAAGCCCAACGTCAAATAAATCACAAGATTTTTTTTTAACTACACTCAACTTTTTTAGTAATTAACAAGTATTTATTCCGATTCATAATCATTAGTAAACACAAAAGTGAGAATCAACTTCATTTTCATTTTTATTAAAAATGCTTAATAAACAATGGGAATGACTTCTTCCCACTTCAATTCCTTCTCTCATCCATTCCTTCTCACTCCGATTCTTTTTCTCTTTCATTCTATATTAATAAACGTGACCCTAATTTTGTACATGCAAATATGCAACAAGGACTAAGGGTCACGTGACACTGGCATTGAAGGTGGAAGGTTATTGATATTTCTTCCAACGGTAACAAGGAAATTGCATATGGGCCAGGTGGGCTGGTTGAAGCTATGTGAAGGTGGGCTAGAGAGTGGTTTTCAAGTTGATGCCCAAAAATCACGTCCAATTATCTTGCTTCCCGAATTATTGTAAACAGTGCATAACGTACAGGTGTAACCTAAACGCTGATCTGATGAAGAAAAACAAACGTAAGTGCTGATATCACTGAAGAAAAAAAGAAAAGAAGAAAATAAAAAAGAGAGAAAGACTTTTACTTTTTTTTATCTTTTTCCTAATGAAAAATCATATTTGTGTAGACTGTAGACTGTAGAGTGTGTAGTGTGTAACTGAAATTTGTTTTAGCAGAGGAGAATAGACAAAGGTCCAGTCTCCAGTAGTAGAAGAGGTAAAGCAATGGCAGAAGTGAAGAACAAGCAAGTGATATTCAAAAACTATGTGGAAGGCATTCCCAAAGAGTCAGACATGTACGTTAGCGATGCTGCTACCATCAAGTTGAAGGTTCCAGAAGAAGCTTCAAATTCCGTGCTGGTCAAGAACCTCTTCTTGTCCTGTGATCCAGTGATGCGCATCCTTATGACAAAACCCGGAGATGAAACTTCATCTTATTTTACACCCTATTCCCCTGGCTCTGTAAGACACACCACTTATCACTTTTTCTTTCTCTTTTGAATCTCCCTTTGGCTTTCATTGCTCAGAAAAAGAAGATGCGCAAGAACGTTAACATGCCAAATGGGTTTTCAATTTTTGGGTTGAAGAATTTGTTTTCTAAAGCAGAAATTTCATCCCAATTAAGAACCGTTTATCCCATTTTTTTTTGTTAAAGTTGGACATTAATTGGTTCTTGGCCCCAAAATGACAGAACAGACAACAAAATTAAAATACTTGAAATGGGCTTTCCTTCTTATCTCATCTTTCAAAACCACTCAACTTTAATACGTAATTGCTTAGAAATTTTTAAACAATGGTCATGACTTCAATTCTTGCGCTAGTCAGATAGTTGACCAAATCGTGCATACATACTTTCAATGCTCTGTCAAGTTGATGTTGTATACAGTATTGAGACTGTAGTTGTTAACGATTCGATCTTGATGAAAACATTGTAGCCTCTGAGTGGGTATGGAGTAGCTAAAGTTTTGGATTCTGGGCACCCGGACTTTAAGGAAGGTGACTTAGTCTGGGGGACAACCAAATGGGAAGACTTCAGCCTAATCACTGTACCAGAAAGCCTCCATAAGATCCAACATGCTGATGTACCCCTTTCCTATTATACTGGTATTCTTGGTAAGTTGTTTGCTTAGCCAATGATGTTTCGATTGATCTGGGTTTAGAAAGGAAATTAAAGATTGTTCTTCATACTCATTGCTCAATTGTAGGTTTCTTGTATTGCCCCTTTAATCAATGGTGGCTTGCATCTCTTTTCTAGCTATTTCCTCCACTAGCACAGTCTGTGTGCCTTTCTCATGTCCTTTTACTTTTACTCTGAAAGCTCCCTGTAAATCTGTATGCATTTCTTTTTTTCCTTATTCTATAGGTATGCCCGGTATGACTGCCTATGCGGGATTCAATGAAGTATGCTCTCCTAAGAAGGGAGAATATGTCTTCATTTCAGCGGCATCTGGTGCAGTTGGTCAGCTTGTTGGACAATTCGCAAAATTGATGGGTTGTTATGTTGTTGGAAGTGCTGGAAGTAAAGAAAAGGTATAAAGTTGGCTTTTTTTTCCCCCAATTTGTAGTATGATTGTTTAGTTACATATGCTTGACAATGTTGGAGTATTGTAGTTTTCTTCATTTTTTGTGTGCAAATTCTTCATTCTTGGGTTGTTATGGTTGGATATGTTGGAAGTAAAGAAAGGGTATATACTTTTAGTTGGCATTTTCTTTCCACTTTACTTGCCATCTTCAAGATTTGTTGCATGTGGATTGTGGAGTGCGTCTGTCTGGATTATTAAAGTTTACAACAAACTGATATATATTCTTCTGCATTATTTTTATTCTAGGTTGACCTTTTGAAGAATAGACTTAAATTTGACGAAGCTTTCAATTATAAGGAAGAGCATGACTTGAATGCAGCTTTGAAAAGGTCAGTGCACAGTTCACATTAAATGGAGCCTTAATATCGATTGATGCATATTTAATTATTTATGTCCTGTGAGGGGTATAATTTCAGCTTCATCCATGAACACACAAATTTGAGAGGAGCTATAACATAGAGCTTCATCTATCTTGCAAATGTATGCAAAAAGTAACTCGCAGATAGGCTATGCAACTTAAAAGTTGGGCATAAACCAGGCCTATGCATTGAGGTTTAGCTATAAAAATAAAAAAAGCATTGAGAAATTAGCTAAGGACAGTAAAATCTTTAATCATCTAGAAATCATTGTGCCATTTCATGGTGTTGTTGCACAGAATTCGCCATCTGGATTCTTTATAGTGCAGGCAATGGAGTTAATGTGGATGGCTTCCCTTTGGACATTAGGTATATCAGAAACTTTGCCATCTGAAAATATTCTCTTTTTGTTGATTTTATGCATGTCTAATCATGCCCCCAACACTTTGGGAGGCAGATATGATATGTGGTGGCCGACATATCAGATAATCATGACATAAAAATGAAGAAAACGAATGAGTCTCGTGAGAATTAATGAGACTGAATATCAAACTATCATGTGTAAATTATAAGAGTTGCAAGGGGTAGCCTTTAACAACCTATGGTTTGATTGACAGTGGTTTGCATCATATCAGACCAAGCAGTTTTAGAGATATATATACTTTGAGCAATGAAACTCACACTTACTTGCATCAGGTACTTTCCAGAAGGCATTGACATATACTTTGAGAATGTTGGGGGCACAATGCTTGATGCAGTCCTCCTTAACATGAGGGTCCATGGCCGCATTGCAGTATGTGGAATGATTTCACAGTATAATCTTGATCATCCTGAAGGTGTGACAAATTTGATGTGTCTCATATATAAGAGGATTCATATGCAAGGATTTACAGTTCGTGATTACATTCACCTCTATCCCAATTACTTGGACTATATTCTGCCTCACATAAGAGAGGGAAGAGTGGTATATTTGGAAGACGTTGCTAAAGGCCTTGAGAATGGACCAGCAGCACTGGTAGGACTTTTTAGTGGTCGCAATGTTGGAAAACAAGTAGTTGTAGTTTCCTAGAATCCTAGCAATGAGTTGGCCTTTACTTGTATATCTTGTTGTGCCTGTGTTATATGTCCGTTTTGCTGTCTGGTACTAAATTTTCAGTGTCTTGTGTTGGTCAATGATGTAATTTAGGTTGGTTTGTGGGGGTTTTAAACAGACTGATTTTACTTGTGGGGAATTCGTGCTTACTCCAGGTACATAAAACAGCAAATAAACTATCTGATGTCTGCATTAGTGAATTTTACAACGTAATGTTATGCAAGAAAGTTTATATCACATTGGATGTTTCTCTTTATATCTCTTATTTTTAATTTCTTTCTTTTATTGTTGGAGGACTTGGAGCTACAAAGAGAAAGTAAAGCTGAGGTTGCATTTTTTATGATATGTAAAATTTTAATTCAAGAGCTCTCCGCATTAGTATGAATGTTTGATTGGGGCTTTCTTCTTTGGGCTTTTTCTTGGCTTATGGCCTTGGTCGTTCTGCTCTGGCCCATGTTGTTCTCCCTTTGGGCTTGTTGAGAAGTATTTCATAACAAAGAAGAAGAAAAAAAGTATGTGTAAATTATGTGATGCTTACATTGTAGAATTTTCCATTGATTTATGTGACACTTCAAATAATCTGCTTGATCTTAACTCCCAATCAATCAATCATCCCCAAACTCCATCTGAAGAACCAATTCAAATTTAAACAAGTTGTTTAGACAAAAAAAACAATTATGGTATCTTTTGATATTTAATGCTAAATAAAAATAGTAAGTAAATTTGGTATGATAAATTATTGTAGATTATCTGCCCTCTTGTTCATATTTAAATAAGAATTAGTTGGAGTTTACTTAATTAATAATATAGATGCAACTATAAGTTAAAAAACAAAATATACAGGTATTAAGTTGAAGTCAATTATTCATAATGTATATTTATTTATTTGAGTGTGGAAGACTTGAAGCATTCAATAACACTTATCTTGTACTATTTTGTGCTCAGTTACGTACATATCATCTTGTTTGACCGAAGCAAACGTACATATCATCATCTTTTATTTATTTATTTTTTTGGTCGAAATCTTTTATTTATTTAGTTACTTGCAAGTTGCAATATACGGATGAATTGCTGGCCGCTGACCCATGTAATTCATGGAGACTATTTCCGATGTACGGCCGGGATTTGTCAACTTTCAACCAAAAAACTAACCTAGCTCGATCATCATCCACTTTGTTTTTAGAGGAAAATACCCAAGTCAATAAGTTAAAGTCAATCAATCTAAATCTAATTAATATTCATTCAATGTTTGCGCTTATATTCAAACACTTTTACACTTTGTTTCCATCTCCTCCTCCTTTATAACTACTA